>NW_009598505.1:39662-60312 GCF_000690535.1 Cariama cristata | reverse complement strand
TCTATGCTTCTATGATTCTACTTAGCTCATGGAGAGAACCTACTGGCATGAAAGAACCATTGTAGGCATGATGTATTGTTTATTTTTTGTGCTATTACTGAAGTCAAAACAGGAAAAACCCAATATACTTTTAATCCAGGCCTCCCTCCTACACTATATCCAGTAAAAATCAAAAGGCTTTTTAAAAGGCCAAAATGCACAATAACCAAACAAGAGAAAAGTATCAAAATTATGTTGGCTATACTGGTTAACAAAATGTTAGATTGGCAGATTGGAATATATAAATACTGCAATGGAGAAATCTAAGCTGACCTTTTTTACTTTTCTCTATAATTCTCTTTATTTGCAATGAAAAAGTAAATTTGAGGAAACAGAATGTCTGTTTTGGCCGAATCTATTTTAAATGGTTATTACCTTAAGTCCTTTATCTTTTTAATAAATCTTAAAAAATCTAAAATCTAAAAAATCTAAAAAGTCTAAAATCTAAAATCTAAATCTAAAAAAGACTTCTTCAATGTATAGTAGGGATTTTAGATTCTGAAAGTGCTTAAATATGTGCTATGGTCCTAATGAATTCCAGTTTAGGCAAACAGTTAAGTGCCTTTCATAAATGAAATACCGTTTGCACTAAATATACTATAGTGGGGGAAAATGATCCTGTACCCACCTTCTACCAATTCAGATTCACAGTTTCAGTAGCAATGAGATTCTTATGTGCTTCTGGCTCACAATAAATGTTTCTACTGAAAAAAAAAATAAAATAAAAATTAAAAATCCTGATGTGGGTATCCAGCAGCTCTTGAACTTGTAGCCCAGCTGATAAAGCTAGGTATGATGAAAACAGAGCAGCAAGCAATTCAGAGAAAAGAGTAGCATCTATCTGATTGCTATTTGCAGATGTTAATTGTTGGCACTGGATTGGTTAAGGTGGGTATCTGACACAGTAGGACGTCTGCCTCCTTGGGTGCTATGCTGAGCAAAGTATTCCAGCACACCAAGGAAATTACATTGCACAAGGCATAGTTCTGACACCTAGTACTTCTGTCCCTGGCCAAGTGCCACATGGGAGGTGCACTGTTACTGTGTGAAGGCTACATCTACTCTGTCAAGTGGACAGCATGTAAAGGCACACCAAAACCTATGGGTTGTGCTTTCCACATCTGCTGCCAGCTGTATTTTAGTATCAAAGCCTCTCCACTGTGTTAAAGAAAATTCAGTGTCAGGATGAATTTCTTGATACTTTAAAGCCTATCTAGTCTCACTCATGCTGATTTCACCCTGAAGAGGTAGAGTTTGCTTGTATTACACACCTCCTGCGTACTCCAGAGCTCACACTGATGCAGTATTTAAGCATGGGATTGACACTGAGCATGTGTAATACTAGCAAATCTTATCTTAAGAATGAGGTTAAGAACAGTGTTCTTAAGAACACCGTTGACATATTTTGGATTCACAGTCTGCTTTCTGATCTATTTAAGGAGCATTGTAAGAATATGTTGCCTACTGCATGGTGTAGAGATATGACTACATCTGTAATACAATAGTTCCAACACCCCACTAAGAGCAAATGTTAGCTTTTCTTAAGATTGCTCTTTTCCTTAAGGGATCATAAATGTTTAAGCCTGATCTACCTTACACAAAAAATGTACCTAATGGCAATATTCACATGCTGAAGTTCAGCCTAGGCATAGCTTTTTGAAGGATATGGTCTTTCAGACTGTTGAGGTCACAATCAATGAAACAGTCTTCTTTATGTGGCAATGAGAAATTCACCCTGAAATTATTCTCTGTGATGTTAAATTGAACCAAGGAGTGTTACCCTGTGTTACCCTACATTATCCTCTTTCTCATTTACTCAGTAAGTATGCACAATATATTGAGCTATCCACTGACAAATGCAGCCAAGAAGGCGTCTTTTTTTGTTCCAAGGGCTTTGGGATTTTACTTAGAAACATGGTAAATGTAAGGATTTAATAAAACATAAAAACTAGTCTTGTACTTGTTGAAAGAAAGCTTTAATGTGACACATACTACCATCAGAGTGGTTTGTAAGGCTTGGAAAACATTTCCAGTTAAGTGTTATGTAATATACATGCATGTTAAAAAAAGGAAGGAAAAACTTACTAAAAACTTATTCAGTCTTGATATTTACTGACTACTTTAATATATGTTCAGACTTAATGGAGGGGAAAAGGTAGCTGAGTTCTTTTTGAAATCAAGTAGTTACTATTTACAATGTTGTCAATATCTTTTACAAGGAATTAAAAAGTATGAAAATGATTTACTGATTGAAAATTGTAAATTTACATTAATAAAATTTAGATTCCTTTAAAAAGATCAGAGCCTCAAAAAGGTTGCAATGAATCATAATGCAAGTCTGCGCTTAAAAGCTCAGGATATATTCCTGGTTTATAACTGACCCTTTTTTTTTTTAATGGTATAGCACTTCTGTTAGTGGCTTTTACCACTACCCCTGCAAGCTTCAGGATGAAAGGTGCAAAAAGAAGATTAATCTGCAGTCTGGCAACAGTAACTTTTCCATGATTTTCTAGTCACAGTAGTTGATCTTCTTTTAGCTGTATAGAGTGTTCTGACCGTTAAAACCAGGAAGAATATTTGCAGAATTATACATAGTCTTTGGAACATTGCCGCCCTGTTCCTTCTCTCTTCTAGAACATGTGTGCCAGACCATTGCAAGGAGTCTCTAAGTTAGGATCGAATATAGTCACACAGCTTTGTTCAAATATCATAAATACTTATTACCTACAAAACTGGTCATATAATTATGAGTAGTTCCAATAACTTACAGATTTTATTGTGCCAAAACATAGTGAATCTAATGGATCATTTAAGTCCATTAGGGTGGATTGAAGAGTCCAGATCAAGAAGAATATTCAAAATGAAAGAGTATTGAGCAGATAATGACAACTTCAATATATCTTAATTTAAAATGTGCATTTCTTATTGTTTTCTTCACTGTTTTTATAATAAAATTGATAGTTTAAAGAAAATGAAATCAATTTTACTTTGAAATGGTTTAATCTACTGGTTTTGTTAATTCCCCATAATAATGGAATTTGCACTGGTTTATTCATGCTGACTATCTGTAAGAGTACATTTGCTAACACAGAAAATCCATTTCTATCTTATTTTTACAGACAACAACATTAATAGGTCTTCTGAAGACAGCTAGACTGCTGCGTTTGGTGAGGGTAGCACGGAAATTGGACAGATATTCAGAATATGGTGCTGCAGTTCTGATGCTCCTTATGTGCATATTTGCACTAATTGCACACTGGCTTGCTTGCATTTGGTATGCCATTGGAAACGTAGAAAGACCTTACTTGGCTCACAAGATTGGCTGGTTGGATTCTTTAGGAGAACAATTAGGAAAGCATTACAATAAGAGTGATGCAAGCTCTGGACCATCCATCAAGGACAAATATGTTACAGCACTTTATTTTACCTTCAGCAGTCTGACAAGTGTAGGATTTGGAAATGTGTCTCCAAACACCAACTCAGAAAAAATTTTTTCCATCTGTGTCATGTTGATTGGCTGTAAGTAGTTTTATCTTATTATTTTTTATTTTTTTTTCCAGTGTTAAGCAAATGACTTAACAGTCTAAGCTAATAAGATTATAAGCATGCAGCCAGAAGGGTAAATTCCCAGGGAAAATAATGTTATACACAAAAATGTTGTGACTCATGCAGTGTCAGGAAGTAGTCATGTGCTTGACTACTCAAAATCTGCTATCCAAACTATCAGAAGTTTTGTGTTATGTATCAGTGTCTGTAAGCAAATCCTGTATAGGGTAGGAAGCTGAGTTTTGAGCGGATTTAGGAAACTAGAGCCCATCATTTTTGGATAATCATAATTATATTTTATTTGTTGATTTAAACCCTGAACATATAAATATACATGTAGCTTCTTAACTTTGCTTTTTGTTCTTAACTTTTACTTAAACCTAGTTCCTACTTCTTAGTTCTACCAAAGTCTGTAAAATTAGATAACTTACAACACTAAATTCAGGACTACAAATCTCCAAAGATAAATATTACCAACTTGATTACGATTTAACATTTAAGCCTCGTCTGCTAACTGAGTTGGTATTGGTACAGTCAAATCAATGAAAAGCTTCAGGTAAATCAATTCCACATCTCTAAAAATGTTACGAGACTCATCTGAGCTGTTTTACATACAAAGTACATTATAAGAACTGTTGCATTATCTACAAAACCCAATGATATGATTTAAGATTTGTTTCTATTTAATCCAGCATTAATGTACGCTAGCATTTTTGGAAATGTGTCTGCAATAATCCAAAGACTGTACTCGGGAACTGCACGGTATCATATGCAGATGCTGCGAGTAAAGGAGTTTATACGCTTTCATCAAATCCCTAATCCTCTGCGGCAGCGACTTGAGGAATACTTCCAGCATGCATGGACATACACCAATGGCATTGACATGAACATGGTATGTTGTTCTGTTTTTCAGGCACAGATGCTGAGGACTAGATAAATGCATGAGAATTTAGAAAGAGATTGTAAGTCTTCATTATTTATGAGCTGTAAAAGTACAAGCTTGAAAAAAGTGGATATATAGCAATTATTGAAAACCAAGGCATTACAAATCTGGCAACCAAACATTTAGCTGCCTTGATTATTACAAATTGATTCAGAAATCTGAACTCTCGCTGTGCATAGGAAAGCTTGAGAACCGCAGTTCACTATTATAAGCTTAAGACAAGACAAAAAGAATCATAGGTTTCTTATTTCAGACATAGCTGTTCCAGAATTTTGTTTGTTCTTTGGCCTGATTTTTAACTTCCACTATCAAACAAGAGTACCTCTGTCAGTATCTACAGAGTTACTTTTCTATAAAACCTGTGGAGATCCATTCTTTTTCAAAACTACTGTGTAATCTAGAACAGGTATATTGGGGGTGGGTGGAACAGAGGAGCAGGCAGGTGGATTAGCTCCTCTTTTCAGCGTGAAATATTCTAATCATATGATGGTCTGAACAGTGGTTTGGTTGCATTTACAACCACATAATTCTGCACTGTAAGTCAACACAGTACTACTAACCATTTAGCAATCCACGGAATCTCATTTCTAGGCAAGGTACAACACTTATATTTTCTGTTCTTGATAAAAAACCTGTAAACTCTCCTTATATAAAAATACATTATGTGGCCAGCTAAAAAGGAATAACAATCTGCTAATGAGCAAAAGTAAGCATCTATATTTCTGGCTTATTTTCTGGAGACAGAAACAGTTTTTCTGAAAAGTTGACATAGGTTTGAAGATACCGAGAGCGTTGTGCATCTTAAGGATCTGCGAATCTGTGTCTCTACAGGGCTGCTTTCCAGAGCTATTCTGAGCTCTCCATAAAGCTGGCAAGAACAAGAAAACCTATGCATTTTTGTAACAATTTAACTAGAAATCAGTCTCCAAAATTTTGACATAAATTCAAACAGCTTCCATGTGGTATCTATACATATGTTTCTGAATGACTGTCAGAGTGGTACACTTCTATGCAGTAAGCAGAAACAATGGTCTTGATTAGAAGCTCTTATAAATCTGAATCACTGACAGCTTGACTTTATGGTTACCATTAAGTAAAGCAGATCTTAAAAGTAAGACAGCAAATTAAATATATTGGGCTTCACCTCCCACTTCCATGAGTGTCCTCTGCAGAGGGATATTATGCCCAGCACAGGACAAGGATACTTGTATAAACCTCTGCAAGGGATTACTGCAGTGGAAGGCAGCATCAGTAGCTTCATCTTGTATGGCACTGAATGGCCCTAATTTCTTCTGATGGCAATGAGATTGTGGGGTACTCAGCGCTTTGCAGGATCAGGCCCTTAAGCTGCAGGTGGGTGCATCCTAAGCCTAAAGTAGCTCATTGAATTATTTCTGAAGATATTACAAAATCATATACGCCTTAACTAATTCATTACCAGTAATGGATATAGTAAGGACACCTGTTTCACATGAAATAGTAACTAAAACTGGATGTTGTCAGATTAAACTTCGCATAATGCAGGAATTGGTGTACTGGAATTAGTCCTGGATTTGCCATTAATGTGAAATACTAACTAAATGAATTAAATGGCCCATATTCTGCAATATGATTGTGAGGAAGTATGGAGGCTTTGTTTTAAATAAAATGTGAAAACAATCAAATTTAGTATCTTGTTTTGTTATATTTTATTTCTTATTCTGTTCACAATTCTATCCCTCAAGTTTTATGGCAGTCATTTAATTTTCTTTAAAAGTGAGTTTGAATATGTTACACTTAGTGCAAGGATAACATAAGATTTGTGTGATTTATGTTGTACTTATGAAAGATTTATCTCTTTCCTGTCTGCTTCATACCTAAATACATGGAATAACACCACCCACTGGTAAGAGCAGGAGGTATTTATATCAAATCTAATTCCAGTATAAAGTGTGGAGAATATCCATGTTATTTGTTGGGTTTAGAGCTTGTTCAATGCTTTCTAATTTTAATTGTAACTTTTTGCATGATGAAGGGGTAGATAGCAAAGGGAAATAATCCAAGTAGAATCAGATGTGGGGCAAAATGGTTACTAAAAATTAGACATTAAGAAATGCTAATCTAACCACATTTATTAATCACTGTTTTACCCCACAACTCAAATCATGCTTCTCTGCCCAAAAAGATCATGTGCACATTGGTTTGCATTAGATAGTTGCTCTGTAGGAATGTCACTCTAACAAAGTTGCCATGCTGATCATTCTGCATTTTCCTTTGCGTGAATGTTCTTAGTTCAAACCATATATGCATGTTAGCACAAGCACCAATGAAGTTTTCTTGGCTATAAGCCATGTGCATATGAGATGGACTTGCATGTGGTATTAACTTAATTTTGCATGAAATATTTGCATTTACACACCAAAGGGCTAATACTGTCCTCAGACAACTGTTTGACTCCTGTCAATATTTACTGGGAGTTTTTTGCAAATATCTGAAGGTAGAATTTGATCCAATGTCTTTCTTTTTAATTTCATGACTGAAAACTAAATAAAATTCACAACTTCAGTCCTCTTTCTCCTTTTAAATATGAAATGCATGAATAATTTACATTTTATATATATATTTATGTACATGCAATGCATACACACACACATATTCTCATATATATATAAAAATGATATTAGAGAATATGTCTCAAAAGATGCTTTTAATTATCATCAGTAATATACTTAAGAATTCAGTAAAAGTGAAAAAAAACCCAAACAACTTTTAACCTTGGGAATAATACTGCACTAAGAGTAAATAAACATTTTAGATTTCCTAAACAAAATCCTACACTTTATATTGAAAACCATAAGATAATACTTTATGCTCATTTGAAATGGCTGAACTTAAAATTAGCTTTAAAGATCTGCAGGTGAAATATCCTGAGAACATTGTTTATTTGTTAATTTGTTCCCCTCTACTTCATTTCTACATCTCTTTGTTTATGTTTCGTTCCATAATGATTTTGATAAAAACAGTTCCACATAATTATGCATGGACTGAATAACAGGATTTGGGATTTATTTTAATCTGGATAAAAATCATAGTCTATAGAATAAGCGTAATTTAAATTATATCCCTGTGGTATACACTGGCAAAGTTAAATTACAAAAAAATTATTTACAGTGTATATTGTTTTATTAAATATGTCACCAGTCCTGAAGATTCAAAGATACTATTTTTAATTTTTAAACTATCTTGTTCTGTTTTTTCTAAACTCTCTTTACCCTTGTTTCCCGCTTCATTCCAATGTTATCAGTCCAGCACTGATAATAGCATGCCTGTGATGCTTACCCTAAAAAGATGACACACTTAGTGTTTGAGATCCTTTTTAAGTTATGCATGTATTTTTTACAATTCTCCCCCCCTTCTTTCCATGGATCTTCTGTGCATCTGGATAGCTTTACTGGTTTATTTTACCTTTAAAAAGAGTTCAAAGAAGTAAATAAATGGGACAAGTTTTGGAAAGTGTTTAGCCAAATGTACATGTTAATTGAAATTTTGGATGTGGAACAGATTGCTTTTTATTTTGGGTTTTACCCAGTGCCATGAAAGGAGACAGCAAGTCAGAATTTTTATGCATAAATTTATGGAACCTTCTCCTGCAAGCATCCAAGCAAATGGTCGATTTTATATTTGTGATAAGTTGTCTTGACCACAGTGATCATGCAAGTACAGCAGAGCACACACCTATCTTGAAGGTTCAGAACAAGCAATTCTACAGTATCAAATAGAGGGCAGGTTCACCATTGCTTTGGTAAGGCTTCTTTTGTGAGAAATTGGCCACTGGTCACTGGACGACACCACTGTGTTTGTTATTCTTGCTTTTCCTCCCACTGTGATCACTTCTTATGACAAAAACAATTCTACCAACAGAACTTTTGCCAGTAATATCTTTGAACCAGAGAGTCAGAAAAGTAAATTAAAATTTAAAAAGTAACAAGCAGAAGTTCCTTGTACCATCAGGAGGGTAATCCAAATTAGAAGTGTTTGGAACAAAAACTAGTGATAATTGATTAAAGAGAGGGAATATGTAATCATGGTGTAAAGTGGTACTGCTATTTGTCTATATGCCATAATTGAAATCATAAGACATATAAGCCTATCAGAAAGTACCTCAGATATGATTAGCTATAAAGCTGTTCTTTCATTTTCTGTAACAAGATCACTTAAAAAACATGAATGTCTACACTTAATCGAGAAAAGAAGACCTCATAGAAAAAAAAATACTTTCAAGAATGTCAATCTATTTGCAAATTGATCATTTATCAGTTTCTCACTGCATTGTATTTTGTGGTCTAACGTCTCAGAAACAAGAGCACTTAACAATTTTCCAACTATCATTATATTTTTTGAAAGACAGGGATCTGGTTGGCTTCAAACTTCTACAGACATTAAACTTTTCTGTTGATGAGGGAGTCAACAGTTGAAGAAACTGAAATTATTTTCTGTCCTCCTCACCCAGAAATGTATCATATCTCAGAGATCACCTTTTAGATGTACTCAGAAACTGTAATAAGATTATAGATGAAGAATGATCCACTGCAGCTCCAGTAATTTCAACATAAAAATGTCACACAAATCTGTGTCATGGCAATGACTGAAAGCAAAAGATCCTAATTCTTGATAAGGTTGTCAGACTTCAAATCTCGTTGAAAGGTGAATTAGCTCATCACGTCACACAGCTTCACTTCTCTTTCAACTGTTGTAAGGATCTCCTTCATATCCTAAAAAAAAACAAACCAAAACAAAAAAAACCACCCTGACTCTGAAACATTTTCCTGTATGAAGAAGAGGAATCATCACAAATAATCCTTATTCTATCGCGAGCCCAAAAGCTGCTGGAGCAGAATTATCGACACCTGTGACCTTGTTCATTCTTTTCTAAACAGTGAAAGCCCTTGGAAAAGTTTTGGCTTTCTGCTTACAGAAATAGTTCATTTCTGTAATTAAGTATCACAGAAATAGTAAAATCTAAATTCTTTCTAGAAATAGAGCTAGGTTAAATTACAGAAACATTTAGCCTAGATGAAGATGTTATTAAAATCTAAGAGTCAAATGTTTGTGACAGAACTAAATCCCACAATATTCTTTCCATCAGAGGGAACAGCTACTGGGGGACAGAGATCCTAATTCAAAATCTATGCAGCACGATTTGTGCAGCTAAAGAGTCTCAGATTAGTGCTAAAATTAGGTAGCAGAAAGATAAAAATTAAAGACATTGGTTATTTCACCAAATATATGAATTACTATGAATTAATTTCACTCATTCTTACACAACAGACTGACAGACAAATTGTTAATTTTGAATATGAATCCCCACTAGAGTGAACCCTCCAAGCCATGGGGTTTGCTCCCTGTAATTTGTTCAAAATTTATTATTCAAATTGTTTGAGACATTTATTCAGTATGTAGTGATGCCAATGTCAATATATCCTTAGATCTATATTATGCACATGAGATCCAAATAGAGATTAAGTATGCATAGTGTACAACACAAAGTGTATTTATTCACACCCCTTTGTACCTTCAGGTGCTCAATTTTTTTGCTGGGTTAGTTTTTGTGTGGATTGGTTTCTCAAACAATTTCATGAGGACAGACCAAGACAGGGCAGGAATAAACAGATAGTGGGGAAGGACCAGAATTTCTCTTTCAGTTCATGCCAGTTTAAATTGTCAGATGAACTTGAGAGTCTATGTTTATCTTTCCCTCTATATGCTGGTTACTTGCCACTCATAAATAAGCCTGACTGATTCTAGGACAAGAAAGCCTTAATCAAAATGAGTTTCCACACACTCCAAACAGGCCCACAACACCCAAGAGCCCTCTGTCCTCTCTTCAGCTGCTCCCTGGCATTTAATGTTTGATCTCAACTATATTTCAACAGAGAAAATGTATGACAGAAGATTATATGCAGAATTAAAGGAATATCTTTGACTGCCCAACTGCAGGGACTCAGAAGCATCTTTTGTACTATGAAAAGCTGAGACAGCTGGGACTGTTCAGCCTGGAGAAGTAAAGGCTCACAGGGGATCTCATCAATGTGAACAAATATCTGAAGGGAGGGTGTAAAGAAGAGGGAATCAGGCTCTTTTCAGTGGTGCCCAGTGACAGGACCAGAGGCAATGGGCAGAAACTGAAACAGAAGGTTCCATGCAAACATCAGGAAAAACTTTTTTACTGCGAGGATGACTGAGCACTGGCACACGTTGCCCAGGCAGGTTGTGGAGTCTCCATCCTTGGAGGTATTCAAAAGCCATCTGGACGTCATCCTGGGCTACCAGCTGTAGGCAGCCCTGCTTGAGCAGGGGGTTGGATAAGATGACTTCCAGAGGTCCCTTCCAACTTCAACCATTCTATGATTCTGTTGGTATAGAATGTGATATTTCCATGTTTAATGACAATTATTGTAGTTAATATCCTGATTTTCTTCAGCTTGGATGCTTTCTAAATATTTTCTGTAGGACAGATGTTAATACCTGTTCCAGAATTGAGGACAGCAAATTTAAAAGTTGTCATGAATCTTGTCATTTATCCAAAAAGACCAAAGTTATTGTTGACCCAAACATTTGCTAGTTGTCTGAGGTTAGGGCACATAGATGTCTCCAATTCCGTTGTCACAAAGGTGTCTGATACATGTATGAGTGATACCTTCTTGTCATCTTGAAAAAGAGAAGTTGATGAAGCTGAACTCCCTCTCCACTTAAAAAAGACCACCTTCTTCAAGGCAATATGAATCATGTCCCTATTATCCTCACTAAATTTCAATCACTTATTCCACGTAAAATGTTTTACTTCTCTCTGAATGACAATGTCCTCCTCTCTAAGCATGCTAAGTAGATAAACCAATGTTATTTGATGTGGAACCAGTTTTATTCCAGACAGGAAAGACCAATGAACTTGAACTTGATAACTATCAATGACAGACAACTGGAGCCTATGGCCACAGGATCAAAACTGGTTTTCCTTTTTTTTTTTTTTTTTTGGGGGGGGGGGGAGGCTGATTTTGTATCTTGTTAAATGTCTTTTTCAAAAGATCTGTGTCTTTCAAATTGTGCATGAGTTCTGATTCTAAACATCATTCTAATCATGAGAATCCAAGATTTTTCTCACCAGAGCCCAGTGGAATCACTATTGAAGAGATATTGAGTGCAACAACAGAAACATGTTAGAAAAGAATGGAGCAATTGAAACCCAAACCTGTATTCGAATAAATTATTAATTTTGGATTTGTCATTGAGAATAGTGCTATTTAAAGAACAAATCTAACTTTATCATTTTCAAAGTTTTATTTTGAAAATTATTTTATTTTTACATTACCTAGTCCTACGTTCATATAATTTCAAGATTATGCTGGCTTTTAGTTGTTTAGAGAAGTGTATTTTAGATTTTTCTTGTCACATTGCAGTGTGACTTAAATGTGTTTGAAGACTCCAAAAGCTCACAACAAATTAAAAGAATTGAAATGCAATATTTAGAGTTTTATTATTTTTAAGCTATTCTCATGATTTTGAAGACTGCATGGATGATTTTCTAATATTTAGAGTTGTCAGTATGTGTACACATAATGTATTGATGTTGATTGCCACGTTATAAGAACATGAGTTTCAATACAATTGTTCCTGCTCTACACAGACAATCAAAGATATGTGTGAGAATCAGATACTTCCTTATTAACACAAGATAAAAATTGATGGATAAGAAATATTTTCTCAAAGTAATGAAAGTCTGAATATTAGGAATGTACATGGAGGCTTGGGTTGGCAAGATGTCTGTACTGCACACCATAAAACTTAGTTTGGAAACATCAAATTCTGTATAGTGTCAGCTACTGGACTTGGATTAAATACCTCAGTACGTACAATGTGCACAATATGGTAAGCTCCTTTTAGTAATGTAGTATATAGTGATATGTTAACAATTTTATCTTCAAATCAGCTGCTTTCTTGCATTTCTAAACTTGTGTTAGTGGAGCAATCTCCAAAACTCCATTGGAAATCAATGCTATTTGGGCACTTGTCTTCCTTCTAGACATTTGACAACTGTGGTATTGAAGAGCAAATGTTCTTCCTCTCTGATGCATAACAACTGTTTTAGAGTGTAAGCTCCATGGGGCAGGGACTTTTTAATCACATTTACTTGAACAGAGGCTAGTATCTTTCAGATGTTACCGGCATATAAATAACTATTAACTAATATGCAATGATTTTAGAAGTTTCATGTGAAGTATAAATTAATTATCAAAATAATTGTTTCTTTAAAGAAATACCCAAAGTATCTTCAGAAATATAAACCAACACACATGGTCTGCATGGTTTTTGCTTAATGGTAAAGTACAATCCCTTGATAAATGAGAGAAACAGAAGCTGACATGAAAAATGAATACAATTTATCCTAAGGCTGTGCTCCTGACTTTCTAACAATTCAAATACCTTTTCCTGTAAGTACCTCTGAATTGAAAATATATTTCCTATATTTCATATATATTTATGCATCCTATAAAAAATGGAGTTCTTCTAAATTATATTCAGATAAATGTATAGCAAAAGATATAATTCAAAATAGGTCTTTTTTACTCACATGACTAGAAAACAATTTCAAAATAAACACCTACAATTTTTCTCCACCTGTATCATAGACCAGAAGTCTTTGGTTATCAGTTTCTCAGTATCGTTCAGTAAATAAGTTGCTACAACCTACAATACTTTTGTTTCAATATAATTACATTAAAATAAAAACAGTAATTGCATACTAAGCTATTTCTAGTGGTGTGATAGATATTGAAAACAGAGTAGCACCACAGAAGGTTTTCATTTATCGTGTTTGCTTTTGCTGATTGTTAAATGCTGGCTTTTTTCTGAGGATGTATAAATTTCATGTGGTAATGCCCTATAGCTCATAAAATTTTTTGTATATATGTGTGTTAAAGCATTCTGTTTGTTATTTCACAGCATTGGTTTCCATTAGCAATCATAGAAACATTTCAACTCAGTTAAAGGTACTCATATTTCATTTGTAAATCATAGCTTGGATTGTGTGGACAGAAGCCTCGTATCAGAAGTGTATTCATCTTCTCCATTAGCAAGGGGTATGAGCTGTGAATATCTTTATGCAATAAGAGTGAGTGCACAGACCTTTATTGTGCTGAAGTAAGAATTAATATAGCAACAAGTGAATGCATTTTGGTGTTTGTTTTTTTTTTCTGTTCAGGAATATTTACGTGTTTGTAGAAAAACAGTGCAGAGGATAAACAGGAATGAACTAAAAGACTGTTCTAGTAACAGAAGACATATCCTGTTCAGATATTCAAAAGACTGGTAGCATCAGTTCATGTTTTGTCCTTAGAAAAATGCAACAGATGTAGCTGGTCCCAGGAAAAGCATATGACACATTAACATCATTGACAGCAGATAACAGGATTTAACAGAAAGAAAGGGTGGTGCATAATAATGTGTCAGGCCCATTCCTTAACACAGCCGGCAGAGTCACAAGGTGTGCAGTACTCCCATAGAAGTCAGTAGCAGAAATGTTTATTGATTCTAAAAGAATCAGAGGTAATATGATCTTAGACAATTTAGGAAAGCTCACACATAATGACCATGTTGTCACTTTTTTTCTTCTAAAAAATATTAACATGTTACCATGGTACCCGAGAGGAATCCCGTGGTTCTACTTCAGGCAAATTCCCATTGTTCTGAGTAAAAGATGAGCAAGGACCATAGCAACTAGCCCTCTGGTTTGCTGAACTAATCATCTGCCTGTGTAAATCTGCATAACATCATTGTTTCAGTGGCACTTGTTGCTTTTTCTGATAAAAATCTAAGTCTTATGCTTACAAGCAGAATATATTAACATGAAAATCCCATTAAAATGCCCTCTCTCTGAAAAATACCTGATCTTGTTCAGACAGCTCTCATTTTACAAATGTCATGGTTCTGTCAGCAAAAACCTCTCTTCTATTAAATGTAGTGCTTTTATAATTGAGAAAAAGGAAATAGACATATTAGTCCAAATAGGTGAAATTCAGTCGACTCTCCCTTTAGCTGTCTTATTTGTTATTTTACTGCAGAATATTCATTCATATAACTTAGTGCCATTTCTCGCAATGAAAGAAATCTTAATAACAAATTTTGTAATCATTACATACATTAGTATGTACATTAGTATTCACATTGTATAAGCTTTGCAATATAGATTACACTATGCGCTTGTTGAAATGAACACTCTGACAGATCTTAGGGCCACCTCTATATGTATGTCACTTCTTTCTTTCTGTCCAGGAAGAAAACCTAAAAATTATATAAAGCAACTTTCATAGCATTCCCATGAAATCTTTATGCTTGTCTTTCCAGGTCCTGAAGGGGTTTCCAGAATGCTTACAAGCTGACATTTGTTTGCACCTCAACCAAAATTTACTTCAGAATTGCAAAGCCTTCCGGGGAGCCAGTAAAGGCTGTCTTCGAGCTTTGGCTATGAAATTTAAGACAACACATGCACCTCCTGGAGACACTTTGGTACACTGTGGAGATGTTCTCACTGCTCTTTACTTTGTGTCAAGAGGCTCCATTGAAATCCTTAAGAGTGACATTGTTGTAGCCATTCTTGGTAAGTAGATTACGACAAGGCATGTTAGAAGAGTCAGGGGATTGAAAAGAAATATCCACTGTTGTTCCTGGGGAAGGAAATCTGTAAATGTTTTACTAACTGTTATTTAAAATCAAACAGAGAAATAATTTAAACAGCAAAGTCTATTTTACTGCAATAATTCATGTGCACCAAAGAGCCCACATCCTTGGATATCTAAAATATAAGAGCAGAAGTGAGTCAGATTTATCTCTAGGTAAGTGGTAAACTGCAAATTGAGGCAAGCAGATATCAGATTAATCCAGTTCTGATTATGCTGCAAGAACCAAAGGCAAGGACACTCTTTTCTTGAACAGTGCATGAGGGTACTGAGACACATTGTCCCCCTATATGCTAATTGGAGAAAAACATGTGTCTACTTTAGGCATTGTATAGCCTGGGAAGTTACTTGTTTCCTTTCCCAGTGAAGATGGCTCAAAGAAATGTTGAATCTGGCTGGGAACTCACCTGTAGCTGGTGATGGCTGCTATGTGGAAGCAGTAAGACTTCATTAGCTACAGTAATTTTAAAAGTAAAATAACTAAAACCCTACCTTAACAAGACTACTGATTTATTTCTCCAATTTAATATCAGATAATAATAATGCAAAGAAAAACTGAGTAGATGAGTAAGGATTTTGCTGTATGGGATACCTATACCAGCTGTAACATCATTCATATGTTCTCCTTTCTGTTTATCATCCACTGTAGGAAGTTACAGCCAGAAAAGTAGCTGAGGCAAAATGTGGAGTGGTATCTGTATGTTGCTATTAATCCACTTGTGACTGATTATTCTGCTAGTACTTTGCAGAGTGGCTACGTGAGCAGAAGTACAAAAGTGTGCCTACAGCAATCCTTGCCTAGGTTTAGATGATGTTATCAAGACAATTTGTCATCTCATGCTGTTGCACCTCATCAGCTGGCCCAGCTTTAGGCACAAGCAAAGTAGGGAGCATGCAAGTGTAACACTGTGATGTTTTTACTTATCTGTGTGAGTGTCTGCCCCTGATTATCAAGGATTTCATCTCTTACATCAAAAACATGTAAATTTCTATAGCACTCACAATCAAGAAACATTGACAAGTTTATGAACTCATTCATTTCTTCCTGGGCCAAAGATGCAGACTGCTCAAGTTTTGCATGTTATGCACATCGGATCCCTGTGCTCTCACACTGCAGCAGAAACCCAGGTATTTGCAGGGCAATGCCACTTTTATCTCTTCCAGCCTATAGCTCCTCCCACCAGGGGCAGCAGTTTGGAGCCCCAGTCTCCCAGGGAATGGTGGTCCAGACTGAAAGAGAGACAGACAAAATAACTGCAGCCAAAAGAATCTGCTCCGTAGGACCACATCCTTTGCACAACACATGAGGCAGGAGCCTGCCTGATAGCTGGCTCCAGTCAATGAGTCTGTGGTATCTTGAAGAATCTACTAAAAAAAAATAGATGACACAAATGAAAATTACTCTGCAATGAAATCACACAAAGTTTATCAATACTTAGCCAAACATTTATAGTTAATACCTCTTTCTGAAAAACTTACACACAGAAATGGACATAAAAACACTCAATGCTTTGTCCTCTGGGGATGAAAAGACTTCAGTCCAACAGAGGTAGCATGGATGAAGTTTCCACCCTTAACAAGTATTGCAACTTCATCACAAAAATCAAAGATTTCTGAGAAATGTTGGGGTTTTTCCCCCAGTTTTCCTCAACTCATCAGCACTGCCTGATGTTGCTGAGTAAGGTCTGATCAGTACTGGCCTGACAACAGTAATTCTGTGCCAAATCCTTACAAAATACAATGCCTGTGGACCTCTGTTGCCGTTTAAGGCTGGGCTGGCAATTAAAGTGAATGACAGATGCTCTCTATTAACCCCAGAAGGGGAAGGAAAGGAGAAAAGGGAGAGAGACCTATGGGCTGGAAAATTAAAACAACTTTAGTAAAACGATAACAATGAAAAAGAGTATAACAACATTAATCCTAGTACTACTAATAATAGAAATAAAAGTATAGAAAAACAATATTGAGCTTCCCAATGATGATCACAGAATTGCGAGCCACAGTGGCATGCATCACTGATGCGGCATGGTGGGTACTGGAATGTCCTGGACTGGATGCAGCCGCAGACAGATTCAGGAATACATGGATTGGGATTGGAGGCAGGAGAACGAGCAGAGTCCTACAGCAATGCTGGCCATGAAAGAAGAATAGTCAACTCCCATGATCCCTTAGCTTTATACTGAGTATGACGTGTATGGGACGGAATACTTCATTGGTCAGTTTTTGGCCACCTGTCCCATCCACTCCTTCCTGCCTGTGTGACCCTTTTATGCTTTTTTGCTTGTGGACCATAAGAGAGCCAACAGTGACTTTGGTTCCCACAGGAATAAGTACAAACATGAGCCTTTCTGCATACCAATGCTACCATTACCTTAGGAACAACTATAAACATCAAGCATTATCAATTCTAAAAGCAGATACTGTCTGAAAAACATGTAGTCAACTTTAGAAAGTGCAGTTACTTAGAAGAAACTTAACTGAAGGAAAATCTACTGAAATGAGAATTGGTCCTGTTTTAGTCAAAACCAGGACAACATCGAGGAATCTACCACCCCTTTCAGTTTAGCAGACAAGATACAAAAATACTGCGATCATGTTAATGCTCATATTGCAGAGAAGGTATTATAAACCTTGAATAGGGATCTCTGCATTCATAAACATTAAGGCCAGAAGGACTATTAGATTATATTGGCTAACCTCTGTTATACCACAGTCTCCTGTTACGTTTAATACCTTTAACTATCTCTTGTGTCTGATGAACCATGTTTGATGAAAGAAAAGCAATGGGTTTTGATCTAAAGACATAACAAGATGAAAAAGTGACCACTTCTCTTGGCAATTTATTTCCATAGTTAATAATTTTTGTATGCTTTATTTCCAGTATAAAATTATCTCGCTCCAATTTCTTTCCATTGGTTCTTGCTATGCATTCCTTGTTATGTTCTACAGTTCTAGTAAAAAATTTCTATAGGGTAATTTTTTCTCTCTAGAAGGATATATGCAATATAATCAGGTTACCTCTTAATCTTCCTGTTAATATGCTAAACAGACTGTGCTCTTTAAGATCCTCATTGAAAATCAGCCCTGAAATTATTTTTTGTATCTTTTAGCTGCTTGCTTACCCAGTTTTCAGCTTCCTTTTTAGAAAACAGAGACACCAAAACTACTTGCAGTAACCTAATGTAAAAGACACAAATTTTTAACAGAGAGGCAAAATCAGCCCTGTATTCTTTTTTACCAGTCTACTGTTTCTCAGTTGCTATGACCACTATTCTTTTCCAAAACTGTTTTCCTAGTTCCCCCTCAAACCCCATTTTGCAGGGAAGCCCTTACTTTAGAGCATATTTTCACTGGTCTATAGCTGCAGCTGCTCTGGATTGATGAAGGTTAGGTGCAGATTTGGAGAAAATGAGCAATTAAAAAGAGATGACAATTTTAGCAAACAAGTACCGCAAAAGTGTCAACATTGATGGAAAGAATTGTAATAGTATCAAAACAGAGGCAGCTATGTTTAAAGACCTTCTTCAAAACAACTTCTGCGTCTTGGAAGTTTTGCATTCCCTCTGAAAAATATAAAAACTAAGTCATTTTCTACTAAAATGTACTTTAAGTATGGCCTGTTTCTTCATGTAATTCTTAACAAAATGAGATTCCAGGCCAGACAGGTCCTGAACTACACTGAACAACAACAGAAATTACATCTTTGTCAATATGATTTAAATCAGCAAAGAATGTTTTTACAAGAAAGGACAAAGGAACTTGTTCTAGTCATGCTGTTTTGAGGGAACTGAACAAAAACTGTGATGAAACTAGATTTTCCTTGCACTTAGTCCAGTTATTTGCCTATGTAATTTCATTGGTTTTAATAATTTCATTTTTAATATTTATTAATAATAGAATCATAGAATCATAGAGTCATTATGGTTGGAAGAGACCTCAAAGATCATCAAGTCCAACCGTATACCTGATGCCACCCTGTCCACTAAACCATGTCTTGAAGTACCATATCTAAATGTTTTTTGAACACCTCCAGGGACAATGACTCCACCACCTCCCTGGGGAGCCTGTTCCAATGCCTAACAACTCTAACAGTGAAGAAGTTCTTTCTAATGTCGAGCCTGAACCTCCCCTGGCGCAACTTGAGACCATTTCCTCTCGTCCTATCGCTAATTACCGGGGAGAAGAGTCCAATCCCCACCTCACTACAACCTCCTTTCAGGTAGTTGTAGGCAGCAATCAGGTCTCCCCTCAGCCTCCTTTTCTCCAGACTAAACAACCCCAAATACTTTTTATTTACAACAACACATGTGTAATGGTAATCTGATTCTATCACTTCATGTAAAATCACATATTCCACATCATTATGATAAAGAAATACATCATTCAATTTAATGGCTTATTCATGTTTAAAATAATCATCTCCATTTAATTTTCTTTCTGCAGGGAAAAATGATATTTTTGGAGAGATGGTACATCTTTATGCAAAACCAGGAAAGTCAAATGCAGATGTGAGAGCTCTAACTTACTGTGACTTACACAAGATCCAGCGAGAAGATCTACTGGAAGTTTTGGATATGTACCCTGAATTTTCTGATCTCTTCCTCACCAATCTAGAACTGACTTTTAATCTGAGAGACGAAACTGCAAAGGTACATACAAGAGAAGTGATTTTTTTTTCTTAATATTGGGCCGAATCTGTCCCACAGTAACAAAACTTGAAAATAGCAATTGAAAAACCAAGGTTAGCAAAATTAAAAGCTAAAAGCTTGAGGCCAAATTCTATTTTAAAAATATATAGTCAGCTTATTGTTCCTACTGAAGTCTGTTAAACTCAGCAGAAGTCAATGAAGTGATTCAGATGATGTTAATCTAACAGGATTTGGTTCTATATTTAAATAGTATTAAAGTTTCAGACAGGGGGATTTTAGATGTTTTGTTAAAGCCATGGAAAATATGTTTTTTTCAGATGACTATAGCCTGGGTCACCACAAGGGGAACTTTTGACACTAAATATAGTTGTACAGCCATAAAATAAAGATAAATCAGATTATCTGGATTAATTCTGTGTCTAACAATAGAAAATACTTAATTGCCTTTCAGACGTGAATTGTTAATTCTCTTATCTCAGAGTGCAGCCTACCTCCTAGAAGACTAAAAGTGTACAAGGGACTTTTCAAATTTCACTCAGTCTTCAGATTTGCAGGGATTTCTTGATCTCTTTTTCCCACAGTGACTGTCCTAAGTGTCCCCTTTGGCACAGACTGCATCTTCAGGAAAGCAGAAAAATTACTAGTGTTTCCTTATTTTAGACTGCTGGGGTCAGTCTGAATTGGGAAAGAAAGGGGAGGTTTGGCCAGAAGGGAAGAGGGGAAGGTCTATTGCCCAGCTCATGCTACTGGGGCTAAATCTTTCC
>NW_009598505.1:20634-39631 GCF_000690535.1 Cariama cristata | reverse complement strand
CTTTCCCTAGAAAGTTGCAGGGTACACCAGCACTGGCCACCAAACATGGACTACACAGGCCACAGAATGATTAGTTTACGTTTCATTATTTCTGAGATAGTGCCATTTTGAGGTTTCTGACTATACTTTTAAGGAAAAACAGAGGTTCAGTGAGAAGGAACTAAAATAATTTGGCCTCAAAGGCCTTTTGAGAAACAAGGAGACAAAGAACACTAAGTTTTGGGCTATAAATGATAGGGACATCTTTGCTAATCACATGTGGTCCTTTAGTTTAAAAAATCAAAACAAATATAACTTCTGACAAGAAATGTCCCTTCTTTTTAGGCTGAACCTTTTTTTTTGATAAAAGATCATTCTGAAAGTAAAAGACCAATTCTATTCTTTATTTTAAAAGTCATCCTTTTGTGTTTATTGAAAAGGTTGTCATTATTAATTACATGTGAAATACAATACAATACAATGACTTTATAGTCTAGTGACAAATTTAAGTTAAAATTGAAAGTCCACATATTTCAAAAATTCCTTGAGGATAAATTCACATTAACGCTTTTAGTCTGAGCAATTATTTCCTGCATTTACATTGTCATCAACATTTTACCATTTTTTTTGCTTGGATCTGAGAAAAATGAAACAAAATTCCATCTTTTGTGTTGTGATGTAGAATAAACAAAGAAAGTCCTCACTGCTCATGTTCCTTAGAAATTTTTCAGTTGTTATTTGTTACTGCTGTACCAGCCACCAAAAAAAAAAATCATTAGACTTCAGAGAGACAGGGAAGGGAGGACAGGCTCACCCATGCCTCTGAGCTTGCAAAATCACAGTTTTCGCTAGCAATTCCACTTGCTTTCCACTGTCTATTGCAATCCAGAAAATCATCCCCCAAAAGAAGTGATGAGCACATTCTGATCTTCAAAACATCACGTAGATCCAGATTTGTTATCTGAATAATAGGTGCTTCTGCCTCAACTTCTGCTCCTGTCCTCCTATTTATGTAAAAGTGCCTTTTTCTTCCTGCAGTTATTCTGCCAGTGGGCCACCACTGAAGGACCTTACTCACCAGGTTTACAACGAAGGGAATAGAGAAAGATGTAAACACTTCCCACTTCTTTCCCTCTGCCCTTCTCCCACATGCAAATCTGCTTACTTTAGTGGTATGGGAAACCTCACTAGCACAGGGAAGGGAAGTAGGCTGAAGCCAATGACATGGGTATGTACACAAAAAGCGTAACTGGTGTTATATTTGCTTATTTTTAAAATTCTCAGTTTTAAATAAGTAGAAAGAATCATGTATTCATTATGGCGAAAAAGCACATCCATCTTCTATAAGATGGATAGAAAAAGACAACATTGTGTTCTGCTATGGAAATAAGTATCTAAATAAACTAAATCTGATACAGAGGAAGGGAGGGTCTGGAAAGAGAAAACAATGAGTGGTAAAGTGTCTGGTGTTTGTCAGCCTTATATTTATTGCTGTAAAATGTAACCTTTATAATCGTTACCATGTAGTTAAATATAAATCTAATTACAATCAGTTGCCACATTACTTCTTGCAATACTATACATTCTCTGTTAGAGGTTATTTAATTTTTTTTCATTAATTTCTCAACAATTACTTAAACCACTTCTGTGCAAGTTTGGGAAGCTGATAACCCATCGACACATGTCTTTCCATGTAAACTTATGATCAGGATACTTTTGTTTCACCATCAAGTGGTGACATTGTTGGTTTTGCTCAATCTGCATGAACTTTTTAAGGTTAGCATTGAGCAACACCATTAGCTGGGGATGGAGAGGTTGATGCAGACTGACTTCTGTAATATTGCCTTTCTTAAAGCTTGAACATGATTAACAGTCAATCACTTATTGAAAACCTGCTCTCTTTAGATAGGACTAATTTGTCATTTTGTTTCATATTTCATTAATCAAGTCTGACCTCGTAATAAGATCACAAACTACTAATGATACAGATGGAGATAACTGCAAACTACGAAGACGGAAATTGTCCTTTCAAAGTGAAATAGAGAAAGGTAATTAACTTCATTTCTTACATTAGACAGCACTGTTTCATTATTCATTGGTATTTCACTTGGTAATGCTGGGTACATTAGGGTCCCATGTAGGCTGTTACTGTAGCAGCTCTTGAGAATCCAGCTGAGCAGCAAAAATACTCTGTGCATTGTCCCCTATATGGTTATATATGACTACAGGATATCAATTTCACCTTTCCATGACTTCACACCTATCAGTGCAGAGCTGTTCAAACACTAAGCTACCTTATTGCCTTTGAGATATACATACATATATGTAAATTATCTCTTAAATAATATCCATTTTCTGAGATACCATGTTTTAAACTGTTTGGAGAAGCTAGTCTATTGGACTATTTATTAGCAACATTGATTTTATTTCCTCAGCAAAGTGTTTTGTTGAACTTGACACTAGGTAGTGTTTCTTGGAATTAAAATATTTTGTTTTCAAGACACAGTAGATTCACCATATTCAAATGTTGATTCATATGGTAATGTATAAATTGCCTTGGCAAGAGTTCAGGTAACATTTCTGTGCTTACATTAATTTCAGAATCATAGAATCATTATGGTTAGAAGAGACCTCAAAGATCATCAGGTCCAACCGTATACCCGATGCCACCATGCCCGCTAAACCCACTAAGCCATGTCTTGAAGCGCCACATCTAAACTTTTTTTGAACACCTCCAGCGATGGTGACTCCACCACCTCCCTGGGGAGCCTGTTCCAGTGCCTAATGACTCTTACAGTGAAGAAGTTCTTCCTAATATCCAACCTGAACCTGCCCCAGCACAACTTGAGACCGTTTCCTCTTGTCCTGTTGCTAGTTACTGGGGAGAAGAGACCAACCCCCACCTCGCTACACCTCCTTTCAGGTAGTTGTAAAGGGCGATAAGGTCTCCCCTCAGCCTCCTCTTCTCCAGGCTAAACAACCCCAGCTCCCTCAGCAGCTCCTCGTAAGACTTTTTCTCCAGGCCCATCACCAGCTTTGTTGCTCTTCTCTGCACACACTCCAGCAGCTCAATGTCCTTCTTGTAGCGAGGCACCCAAAACTGAAAACAGTATTTGAGGTGCGGCCTCACCAGTGCAGAGTACAAAGGGATGATCACTTCCCTAGTCCTGCTGGCCACACTATTTCTGATACAGGCCAGGATGCTGTTGGCCTTCTTGGCCGCCTGGGCACACTGCCGGCTCATGTTCACCTGGCTGTCTTAGAGGCTTTTGGGAGTAATCCTAATGAAGGAAAATTCAGTTAAATATTAAACTATGTTACTAGTGTTCAGTACTGCTAAATACTAGAAACTGTAGACAGTAGCTGTGGTCAGACAACAACAGTCATGAAGACAGCTAAACTGATTCTCACAAGATTTTCATTTTCATGTAGCAAAAGCACAGTTCCTTGCATAACGTTACACTTTTATGGTTCAGTCATTTGTCTGACAAATTACTGGTTTGGGTATGCCTATCTTTCACACTCCACAGTAAAACTCCAATCCCAAATGCAGCGTAATACCAATTTATAGAGTTTCAGAGTAGCTGATAATAAATGGGAACACTTTAAACACACATAGCAGGTATAATGCTCAATGAAGGAATACTTTAATCCAGAGTGTGGCTACTGAGAACAATGACATTGCCGTTCGATAAAAGAAGCGTCTTTAGGGCAGGAAGCCAAGACTGACAACAAATCTGTCAGGAAAATGTCCCCATGAAATATTCAATCTGCTCTTCACAAAGAATCTGTTGACAGAGGCACTTTGCCTGAATAACCTTCACATTTCTTATGAGAAAACATATGCTGCCACCTAGACAAGATGGAAGTGATCTTTCATGTTGTGCCTGCTGCAGAATTACAAATAGGCTCCTCAGGTGTCAATATGGTACAAAGACCCCTAGGCTTTTATGGTTCTTACCCAGCAGATTACACTGAACATCCTCTTAGAGACATTTATTTGCATTACTTTTGAAAGAATATAATTTCTCACCGTTTTGTCTTTGAAAAAAAACCAAACTTGCGCCATTGGGGAAGAAGAGACAAGACTGGCAACAAGCTCTTTAGTCCTGGTAACGACTGTATAGTATCTGTTAATGACTGAGTCAGAAGTGTGGTACACTGGAAGTCTATCTGAGGAGAAGATACAATCGTAAGAGTCCTTTGCCAAGAGCTGAGTATACTTTTGTCCCACTGGCTTACTGCTCCTCTCTGGTCCCTGTTCAGGTTCTCTATATGTTGCCATAGACAGACATCTTGTAGCCGTAGACTTTCAATGTCACCTTTCTGTGGCCCATCCTACGTCCTATATGAGGCTGTAGAGTACTAGAGGTAACTACTGGCTTGTAAAGTAATATTCTATTGATTTCAACTGCATATAGAATCATAGAATCATAGGATCATTATGGTTGGAAGAGACCTCAAAGTTCATCAGGTCCAACCGTATACCCGCTAAACCATGTCTCAAAGCACCACATCTAAATGTTTTTTGAACACCTCCAGGGATGGTGACTCCACCACCTCCCTGGGGAGCCCATTCCAATGCTTAACGACTCTTACAGTGAAGAAGTTCTTCCTAATATCCAACCTGAACCTCCCCCAGCACAACTTGAGACCGTTTCCTCTTGTCCTATCGCTAGTTACCAGGGAGAAGAGACCAACCCCCACCTCGCTACAACCTTCTTTCAGGTAGTTGTAGAGCGCAATCAGGTCTCCCCTCAGCCTGCTTTTCTCCAGGCTAAGCAGCCCCAGGTCCCTCAGCTGCTCCTCGTAAGACTTTTTCTCCAGGCCCATCACCAGCTTTGTTGCCCTTCTCTGCACACACTCCAGCAGCTCAATGTCCTTCTTGTAGTGAGGCACCCAAAACTGAACACAGTATTTGAGGTGCGGCCTCACCAGCGCAGAGTACAAAGGGATGATCACTTCCCTAGTCCTGCTGGCCACGCTATTTCTGATACAGGCCAGGATGCTGTTGGCCTTCTTGGCTACCTGGGCACACTGCTGGCCCATGTTCAGGCCACTGTCAACCAACACCCCCAGATCTTTCTCTGCCAGACAGCTTTCCAGCCACTCTTCCCCAAGCCTTTAGTGTTGCTTGGGGTTGTTGTGACGAAAGTACAGGACCCAGCACTTGGCCTTGTTGAACCTCATACAGTTGGTCTCGGCCCATCGATCCAGCCTGTCCAGATCCCTCTGTAGAGCCTTCCTACCCTCAAGCAGATCAACACTCCCACCTAGCTTGGTGTCGTCTGCAAACTTACTGAGGGTGCACTTGATCCCCTCATCCAAATCATCAATGAAGATGTTAAACAGAACTGGCCCCAAAACTGAGCCCTGGGGAACAGCACTGGTGACCAGTCACCAACTGAAGGGAGTGACGTCATATTTTGATCCAGCATAGTTAGTCTATAATGATAAATATTTGGGGATGATCCTGCAGAGTGCCTCAGAAGAACTGGAGTAGAAAAGACAGAGTTTCTGGACACACAGCTGGCAAATGCATTTCAGGTCACAGTACTCTTACAGACAAAAAATATGTGTTGTATGATGACTTTTAACAACCTTATTTTGATTTCAGAACTATACTTTGAACAGGAGACACCCAACATTCTCACTTTTATATTTTGATATTTCACATCTCACTAAATTCTTATTGATTTGTCACTATTGCAGGGGGAAGAGGGTGTTCATGAAATAGTATTCTTACTGGCATTCTTTGCTTTCAGCTGTTGACCTAATAGCATATTATGCAGCTTGAAATGGTATTGTTTCCATCTTTAGTGTGATCATCAGTGATTTTCTCCTTTTTGGAGTGCTAAAAATGGGATTGTGTTATCTCAGCCTCTAGTTCATGCTAGCGTGTTTTGGACCTTGTTGCCATGGTAACTTTTCCTGCACAAGTTTTATCAGTGGTTAAACAAAATCAATGCAGCTCTTTTATGCACCTACAGTTAGTACCACTACTTTTCCAAATCCACGCAAGACCTTCTCACTCCACCTATACATATTTCCACCATTTTTTAACTGTGTCTGCAAAAATTGATCTTAGCTAGTACATCGGGCTCTGTCATAATGTGATTTTAAACAGTACAAGGCTACTTGAGGGACCAGCTTGTTCTCTGGTATCCAGAAAGGACTGCAATAGCACAAGAGGTCCCCTGTAAAAATTAACACACACACTACATTTTGCTTATTCTTGCTCTCACGCAAAAGAAATTTGTTGCAGGTCTTTCAGAATAATGGATGATATTCCTTGCACAGGTGCAGGTGTAGCCTTAGCCAGCTGCCATAGATGCTTGACAGTCAGCCAAGAATCTCACTCCATGGCTGCTTAAAATAAGCAATATTCCTGCCTGGCAGTTCCAAACAAAGCTCTCAGCTGGGTTGGCAAGTTAGACTCCTGGTGAAAACTGAGTGACAACCGGCTGCTCCATCTACATTCAGTTGTCTCTTTTAGCAGTGCAGAATACAATCCTTTCTTGCCCATTTCTCATTTTCCTCTAGTAGTTCTCTGGGAGTTAGCTAATTTCAAGGGAAATACATAGGGGCAAGAAGTTTCTTTTGCTCTGCTAGTTCTGAGTGCAGATCTATTATCCCATGCTGCATGGGGCATCACTAGAGTTGGTTAAATCAATATGAAATCCAAACATACAGGCGAAAAATGCAAAAGTTACAGGCAGAGCATGAGTAAGCTCACTGAGAGCTTGAAAACTTGAGACTTTGAAAAGACTTTTCTGGAGTTCAAGCACTATTACTTTTGGTAGCATCTTGTTTAACTTTTTGTTAATGTTGGCTCTAAAATCTTAACCTCCTTGGGACTGTTCCAGTGTCCAATTATTGTCTTTAAAAGATATTCCTTGCATTTGACTTTAATTCATGTAACCCTTAGCCGAAGGCTGTCAAAATTCTGGACCTGTTCTGGGCACTCACACATAATTTTCCTGAAGCCCTACAAGCAATCAGGTATGAAATCCTTTCCAAGGAGAAAACTGATTTGGGGCTAAAACCACACTTGTTACATAGCCAAATGATAGCCACCCTTTGTTCTTTTGACAGGGCATATAAAAACTTTCCATCACATCCAGAGTAATTAAAATACTGGCTAAATAAACCAGCATGGACATAATAAATGAGAATGTAATGATGGCCTTGCTGAAGTAAATCCTTATTCTGGATTTTTAGCTGTGATCCAAAGACAAGAACATCATCCCATAGACTCTAGCTGAGAGGATGAGAACTCCAATGGAGTTATATTGTTAAATTAGTAACCGGGGATTCAGGTAGCTAGCAATACTTAATTTTTACTTTTGTCAGCTGGCCCAGGGAACTCATAACAAGGAATTTTTATATCCATGGATGTGATTTTAACAGGCCACAAAAGGAAGTTCTTGCGAAATCTTGTTATACAATTACTGCATGCACTCGTCCATATTGACACAGACTAACAATCACGTGGGATATAAAGTGCATTTTGGAGTGTTTCATTTTTAGCATATTGTTAACTAAGTAAACTTATCTAGAACTTAATTTTAATTTCAAGAGCTATGCTTCTTGACTAGACTTTTCCAAAAGTATCTACTGATCTATTCTCAAAGTAAGCACAGAAGCCAGAGCTCTAATAACGTTCTAACTGAATCTTGATTAGTATAGCTACCTTAAGTGTGCAGTGCTTGTAGGTACTATCCAGGCTAAGAAGCCAAACCATATTGACATAGCTTTATTACACAAGGCATCCAGAGGCCATGGCTGGCAATATAGAAGACAGGAAATCTTTCAGGAACCGATTCTCCTGCCTGAAAGTATGAGGTGAACCAGTAAGAGAACGGGGAAACACACCCTGTCCCTCCTCTCTCCCATTCTTGTCCTGAAATAGTTCAGAGACAAAACACAGCAAAGGACACATTAACTTAACAAACTCTCACAAGCAGGACTGAGACACAACAGTAATTCAAACAGCTTTCTCCAGTACAGTTCATTTCCTCCACCATCACTATCCAACCTACTGGAACCTTTCAGTAAAATCGCCAGGACCTGCCATAACGATGGAATTTCACTAGTTTGTATCTTTAGGTTCCCCAGTGAAGACTTAGGAGCTCTCAAATTATGAATGAAATTGGAATTAAAGAAATCTTCTGTCGTTAAAAACAGCCAGAAAAATAAGAACTTTAAACCTTTTACTATTGAGAGGAGAAAATGTTTTAACTTTCCTAAAATACCACCAGTAACCTACTTTTCCTAGGAACAGAAATCTTCCTGCATCAGTTTCTAGACAGACATTGGCTTTCCTTGGTGTTAGTCAAATACCACACACATATCTGACAGTCTAGTTTATAAGCAGGGGGTCCTAAAGATGGGTGGGAAATTTGAACGGAAACATAATGAGTAGAAGTGAGGAAGAAGGAGGAAAACAAATGTGTGCTGAAGAATATAAGGATTTCCACACCCCAGGTTTCAGGAGCCATTGTAAGTCTTTGGCATTGTTTGAAATTTTGAGGTCTGACAGGTCTACAGATATCTACTATACCAAGGTGCTGAACAAGGACTTATAGATACACAAATCCCTGTGCCTGCTGAAACTTTAGATAAATTCCTTCTACTAGCTTAAGAAATGTCTCAAGAAATGTGTGTGCACTTTTAAGAACTCTTGTCTCTACTATGTTCTGAAAATGGCCAAGCTTTGATATAACTGTATCTGTTTCAAAAGATTATTCTTAAGCCAAAAAATCTCTGATGGAAAGAATCTATTTTCACTTGTTCTTTGTTTCACCTAAGTTCTGCTGGATATTATGCTGTAGAAGGGCATAACTGTATATGATGTTCACACAAGGAAAAATTGTAGTAATGTAGCCAGTCCTCATCTTACCATAAAAATCTGGTACTGTTGCTAAATTAAATTATTAATGACTATGTGATGACTTCAGAGTTCATTACATTGGTCTTTTTTATTTCTAAAATTTATAATCCCGTGGTCCTCTAATGTGAAGAAATATCTTTATTACTGAGTAGGCACTGCGTGCTTTACTACTTCCTCTAATTATAACTAAAAAGCTGCAAAGGTAACTTTCCACTTTTAAAAGTGAATTCTAGTGCAACTAACCATCAGAATACTATGTGATTATTTAGTTTAACAAAAGCAAATAAAGTGTACGTGAAAGGCAGCCTTTATGTTAATTCTCTCACTGTACTAAGCATTATTCCTATATTATATGTGATATATAAATACATTTCCTGTTCAAACACTCTTACTATACAAAGTGCACTGCAGATTTTAACAGTACAGATTGTTTTCAGAGCTTTAGGACCAACTACTTCTCCTGATCATATCAATTTCTATTTTTTCAGCTGAGATGATTTGGAAAATATTTAGATCTGAACTTCTCGAGCTATCCAATAGACATTTTGCACAGCTTTCAAACTACTTTTTTCATGCACACTAAATTTGTGATTTTTCCATACAGTTTTCGTGCATTAAAACCCATCCGTAAAGTAGGTAACTTTTCTAGTACTAATTATTAGATATTTTGTTAACTTGAACAGTGCTATAATCATCAATGAAATGATGTTTCACCAAGGCACAAGAAAATCCTCTAGAGATACTAATTTATGTTTTCTTATCACCTCAAGTTATTAGTTATAAGGACTTGATTAAACTTTCCTTAAAAGTTTTTGCTTTTTTCTATAGCATTTTGTCCTCAGGGATGTATTGGTAATGTGCAGATGTTGGAGCCAGTTATGCTTTCAGAGGGCACTCAAAAATGTATATGCACACAACACTTCTTGGTTTTCCTGATCATCAGTCATGAGCTGAGATGATCATGATGGCAATAGAAGACTGTCCTGACAATGGACAAACTTCTCTTTGAATGAAAAATGGTAGAGTGCTTTCTTCAAGTTGTTATCTTCTGGAATGGACATTCAGATGACCTTTCAAGGAACATTTCCTTATCAGGACATGAGTTGAGGCTGGTTTTGACAAACATCCAGATGTCACAATATGCAGTGTCAGGACTCTGACACTGAGTGTAGGCCAGGTTGATTCTGAGAGACAAGAGCACAAGCACTAAGATTCAAGATTTATAAATGTCTTAGGTTTGTTTAAGTGAATTCTGATGTCTGAGAAGGGTTAAATATCTCTATAGACAAGGCTAAAAACAGTTTTCATACAAATTTTCTGGTAGCAAAGGTGGAGTAGCTCTCATTTCAAACGTTGCACACAAAATGAAGTTCAGAATTTTATCTATTTCTTGTCATGTATTTGTAAAGATTGCAGGGATCATGTCCTTCTCCCATTGGAAAATAAATCCACTAAAGTTCTTCATACTGTTTCCCGTAAGACTGTTTGCAAATCAGTACATTTTCTCTCTGGAGATTTTAAATTCACTAAAATTAAGCAATAAAGAATTAATAGAAGTTGTGAATTAAAAATACATTCTGAAGTCAATCATTGGAAGGTCCTGTACAAACATATTTCAAGTAAAAATATTAATTGCAGATTGGGTTAAGAAACTCAACATGAAAGACCCAAGTTAAAGAAAGGATGGCAACAGGAGTCAAAGTGTCAGACATCTTGCCTGTGGATTTCATTGTTATAATAATATATCTTAAAGGAATACAAATTACTTTAACTTTTTTTTTATTCTTGGGTATAGGAAAAATATGGTAAAAACATGTATCTTCACCATAGCAACAGTTATCTACTGAATTACTAGATGCTGGGTTGTTTTTTATTTTCATGTTTACAAGCAGTCAGCTTCCTCCTTTTTGATATTCTTCCATTACCTAGTCTATCAGAAAGCACTCATTTGTATTTGGCAACGTACTCCATGCCAGTCACATTCAACTAAGTATGAAGCAAACAGCAAGGAAAAGGAAATAGGAACATTTTTATTAGGAGTTTAATAATCCTAAAGTCCCTGACTGGCATTCCATAGAGTTGTTTAGCCTGCATACAACTTGAGTAGACTTCTCTGGAACCACCCCTCATTATATATTAGTCCTGCTCCACAGTACCAGTAATTTTTGATATTACATAGATATTATGTAATGGTTATATTGTTCTTAAACCAGCAAATGAAAAACACTGACTTCAGAAATTAGGATTACCATTTTCCCTGACTGATTTTATGCTGCTACTAATCTATACGGTGGAAAACATAGGCATGGTTTGAACATCAGTGTTCAAATTATGCATCAACAGCTTTTGATTTTTTGACATCTTTGAGATTTTGAGATTACACTTTTTCAACCCTGTTTGTGGTATTGTATTTAACATACTATCTGAAATGCTTGGTCACTGACTTTTCATTCCAAATATTTGCTGACCATGGTGAACGGGTGGGCACATAGGGCATTTTTCTGTTCCTTTACAAGGTAACTGACATTTTTAATTTAAAGAAAAGATGACAAATAGTCACGATGACTAGCAAATATTTTGCTCATATGTAGGAAAGACAGATTGACCACCACAGGAATATTTGTGCATATCATATAAGAAAGAGCTTATAACACTTGAACCAAAATACTTGCTGGGAATCTGAAGGTCTGCAGATCTTTTGAGCCATCAACCAACCCTCATTCCAAGACACAGTATGCATTTCTTCTTACCAAGGGGACATAATTGGTGTAGCATAAAATAATATGGTAGGTTTTTTCAAAGGAAAGGGAAGATGTCATGTCTGCTGAATAGATTTATTGTTATGCAGATCATATTAATGATAAGGATTATCTGTTTTATGGTTTGGGATATAAATTGCTTGCTGCTGGCATGAGGAAGTCATTCACCTCATTTCCTGCACAAAATTGAATTTGTCTAGGCATATTACGGGAATTTTTATTGGATGGCTGAAAAAGGGAGTAAAAGTTTGCCACCTTCTGAAACACTAGGCTACACAGCTAGCCTGATTAAGCATGACAAATTCCAGTTAATGGAATTACAGTAATATTAAACAATGCTGCTCTACATGTAATATATTACTGACACTTTCACCAATATTGTTTGCAGCAAACTAATATGTTAAGAGAAAATATGTCTAGATTATGCAGACTGCTACTGTCTGAATAATGCAAAACTTCAATACTACAGGCTGACCATGGCACACAAAAGAAACTTGTTTGATCTCTGGTAACCATCCCTCCTAGCTGGATTTTATGCAGTATTTCTGTGAGTCTATGTCATAGCTATATTTCATTGCCTTCATGACAACCCCATTTCTTCCCTTCCTTTGCCAGTGCAAGTGTGAAAAGCAGGGCACAAACCTTCTAATAATCACTATGAAGATTTTGGAATTTCCAGACAGCAAATGTCAGAGGACATTGCCTGTAAACTTGGCAGGCACCCAAAATGCATAACAGGCTAAAATGAGTCCCATAAAGAGTGCAAATGATGTTTGTACATGTTTGATAAAGCAGGAAGCTACAAAATAATCATCTTCAGCAAAACATAGTTTCTAGCAACCAGAATTAGAGAGTGAAACTTGTCTTACTGGAAAAGGAAGGAGGAAGCACTTGGACGCAGAGTTTTTTTTAATGATTATATTTCTCTTGGAAACAGAAGAGAAAGGAGAAGAGAAGCCTTTTGAAATCTTTGTGATAGAAAGTGAACTTATCCATTCGTACACATACACAGATAGAAAACTCTTATCTTCTGGAAAATTCGTTCCAAACCAACGACTGGACTTCATTACAAAAGGAAGGAGAAAATGGAGAAACTCACACTCTGAATAAAGCACTACCTAGATATTTTTTGTAACATACTTCCACTGAGCTACGGAGGCACTGCTAAGCTGTTGAGCTGAGGTACAGAGCTTGCACCATCATCAGGTCCTGAAGAGCCAAATAAAAAATGTGGTTTCCATTTTAATTCTTACTCTAAGTGCAGAATATCACAGTATTATTCTCCAAGTAGAAGAATCTTTAGAATCAAATAAGAGTCTTTTAAAAAGAAAATAGTGCTCTCAATGTAGCCAGATGTCTAGCAGATAAAGAAACAGCAGTAAAGCCAAAGATGCATATTTTTAAATACATCAGCTGATGAACAAATCTTCCCTGATTTCAATAGGCAGGATCCTACATTCAACAGATCTCTGCTTTCCTTCTAATGTCAGTGAGTTCATTATACCTGGACAGCATTTGGAAAAGAATATGTTCTGTAGTTTGGATATAGATGGAGACTAAATGCAGGGATATCGATTGAATTACCCTGGTTTTACAGCAGTGTAATTATTTGCAGAATCTGGCTTCTTGTTTCTAGATATTTTAGTATTCTATGAATATGACAGATAGGGTAGTCTGCTATACTTTAGCTGCTATACAATTTTTTTCATTAGAGTCTCAATGACCTCCTCTTAAAATTAGTCCACTGATTGATTTGTATTCCACAGAGTGCTCATTACAGCTATCGTTAGTGCACAGAATCCCATGAACATAAAAAATTACCCTAAAAAATGGCAATTTCAAGCCTTCATTAGAAGGTCTTTTTCACAGGTTGAAGTCAGTCAAGCAGTAAGTAATTAATACAATTTACTGTAGCATGACAGTATGTATTTCACCATATTTTCCCACAAGAAAAGCCATGGGAGACATCTACATTAGAATTTTCTTACGAAGCTTTCTTTTGTTTCTGTGCTATTTTGGAGATGGAATTGCAGAAAACATGGTACTTGACTCTCCGGTCTGAGCATCCCCCAAGAGCTTTAACACTGCCAGTCATTTGCCTTTGTGTTGATGCCTTCGCAGTATCAGAGTATCACCGGTATCACTTATAGCTGATAATCCTGCTTAACAGAAGCCAAATAAAGTCACTTCAGTCCAGGGCTGTGTCAGTTGCCCTTGGAGACTCTAGAGGGTACAGTCACAGGAGGCCTGCTTTGGTATTGGTTTTATTTTGTTTACCATTACCTGCCCTCACTGCTCGCAGATGTCTGGACTCCTGCAGAGTGCTCTGTACAGATATTGCATTCTCTTTATATGCAGATAAAGAGGATTAGATGAGGCCACAGTTTCATTTCCTTATAGTGACCAGAAAACAGAGAAGAAACCTAGGGAATATACTAAATGTTGTAGTAACCACTGCCGTAGGCTGTAAAGACTACAGACATTCCAGAGTTATGTTGATTAGTAATTAGCACAAAGCAGATGGGAAATCATGCTGTCTCCCCAGGAAGTTAATGCAAACTGGTTACAGTATTTATATGTTGTTGAGACTACCCTGCTAAAATGTGTTTTAAATAAATAGCAGAACTGGAATTATCTTGACATTTCAGTTAAAAATAGGTAAAACAAGATATTGAATTGGAAATTAGCTTCAAGTTTATGCTGAAAAGAGATCAGGAATTCTCTGTATTCATAAATGATCGTTCTCATGTTTGAATCCTATTTCATTTTTATAATGTGTTTTTAAAGGCATCTGCTTTAAATCTAGTTCTATTTGCCACTTCTTAAGAGGGCTGAATCTGCTGTTCCTCACTACAGACCTTGAATGTGATTAATGAAAGATTCATTCTCAACTTGATTGGTACTCTGCTACCATATATATCACAGTATGTTGTGTACTTTTCTTATTCAAAAGATCGGATGTTCAAAGAATTGCAATTAATTCTATTCTAAAGGCTAAGGAATTTAGGCTACTTTGGAAAGCTGTTTTGAGATGATCCCACACAGACCAACAAGGAACTCCCTTCTTTTTGTACCAATAGGGATTCTCTCTACCATATCAATCCTGAATATAGGTTTGACAGTAATGAGCGTAGAGAAATAGGCTCTCTAATTAGGTGGGCCCAGACCTTTTGAGGTTGAGTGGCTGATTAACACATTTGCCTTTTCTGGGAAAAAAATAATCAGCAAAGATGCTCTTATGGGGGCATAACTTAAATGAGTAGATCTGATACTGAGTCTGACATCCATGACTGTTAGCCTGTCAAGACTGTGAGAAATGCCCAAGAAATTAGAGGAGGGAATGAAATAATAAATTATTTTTTTAAAACTCTGGAATATAAGGCTTTCTCAAATCTCATCCTTACCTGGAAAAAACAGTGAGTAAACAGGCGGGCTGTGTTGGATAAAACCTTTGCTGTTTTGATATAAGCAACTTTTTGCATAATGAGCTACAGTTTAGGGACTACAAGTCCTTACTACACACATGCAAATGTCTTCTAGGACTTCAAAAGAAATACAGATCTCCTCTGATACAGGAATCCAAAAAGGCCTTAAAGTAATTTATTCTAAACAGACAGTGAACTTTGTAACTAATATAATAATCATCTCCATCCTCAGACCAAACTAGAACACAATTTCATAAACTGCGTATTATTGTACACAATTATTTCTATTTAACAGATTATTTCAAAGAGAATGACCAGAGTGATCCTGAACCCTCAGGGGACACCATCAGATACTATCAATCTATTAAGAAACACTTTGAGGAGAAAAAAAGTGGGTCATCCTCTTTTGTGTCCTCCATTGAAGATGAGCAAAAGCCCCTGTTCTCTGGGATAGCTAATTACCCATCTGTAACAGAGAAAACCACAGAGGTGGACTTTGAAGAAATGGTTCATGCCACAGAAGAAATTCTTATTGACAAAAGAAGCAATTCTTGCAAAGGTAATCTAGCTGTTGCTATTTTGTAAAGTTTGAGTAGACATCTTTTTCAAAAATGATTATCAAAAATCTTTTTCTGAACGGTTCTGTTGATTCTTTACATAATACTTACTTTTGTATTTCCTGAAAGTTTAACAAGAAAAAAAAATTTAGATCAAAAATTATTATTTCTCAAGAGGATTAATGTATTTTAATACAATGGCTGTGGGACTGGATTACAAAAAGCTATTCCAGGCTTTGTTAATAAATCATCTTGTAACAACTGAACTGCCTTAGGAAAGTCATTTAAACAAACTCTTTAAAATTGTCAGCTGGTACTGGACGTCACTGAGTGCTCATGGATGAAAACTGCACTCAAAGCAGTAAAGAATCTCTCAAAGGATGTTTGATATGCCAGGGTTGGGTGACAGTAAAAAATTCTAGATAACGAGAGCTAAATAAACCTAGTGATGGTTGTACATGCACAAAAAAAATGTTTTCAGGTAACTAGTTTCATTCTCTGTATTGACAAGGCACAACAAAATGTAAGTGAAAAAAAATCATAATAACTTGAAAGAATGCTATCCCATTTTGCTGCACGTGTTGGTTAAAAGGAGTGCCAGTACATCACACTAAACAAATCCTGACTTCCGTGAGTAAAACACAAGAACAAAGATTTGAGGGTTTGTACGTATCAAATGATCAGAAACTATTAAGCAATCTCAGTTACTTTTACATGGAATCAAATTACATAATTAAAATTACATCTAATATAATAAATATTAATTTTCTCAGTGATGTGAAGGGAAATTAATGAAAAGTCCTGGATTAATATACAATTTAAATACTGCTGAAAGTTTGTAATTGTTTCAGTCTGAAGGGAAGAATTACATATTTACTGTTTAACAGGGTTTCCCCCAGGAGTTTGTTTGCATTGAGGCAATTTAAAAATTTAACCATCATTCAATAAACTTTAGGCTGTTGAGCTACAATTTTAAATGAACCTGATGACTAATCAGGCCAAACAATGTATTTTTTACATCTCAAAGGTATGAATATGTGAACTCTGGTGTCCTCAGTTTAGGGCTAGATAAATTTGCACCACATAAACTTGTTGCATACATACTGCAATTTGAAAGCTTACCTTTCCCCTAGCAATAGTCAGAAATATGTCCTTGCAGCTATAGCAACATTTTCCAAGGCAACCTCTTGCAGATTTTATTTGAGCTAAATTTAGCATGTCCAAAGGTTACATGTTTTGATTAAGACCACATTCTTTTTTCCACTTTGTAATCTAGCACTTCTGATAATGTGTGTGAAAGCTCATTACCTTTCTTGCAACATTCATAAAAACTTCAAGGTCAATAAAATAAGATCAGTTTTGATTGATATGTTTTAAACTAAATTCTTACTGCTGCTAGAATTAGAGAGTGATTATAACTTACCATAAAAGTCATTACAAACATAATGAAATTTTGAAATAAACTCTGCTTGTACGTATGTGTGTTTATAATCCTCATATAGAATGGTACCTTATAAATCTTGAATACAAATGCACTTTTATAAAGCTACTGCAATTCATTACCTCTGTGACTGATACAAATTTAATTATCTTTAGTTTTGTTTTAGGCTTTGGTCATTACTGTTGATGAATAGAAAGGCTATTAATAATGTATTGTATAGTGTGGGCAGAAACTGCATAAACTTCTCTCTCATAATCCTAAAATGCAACTTTTAATGTTAAAACACATGGCTGTTTTGAGAAGACCTAATAATTTTTCTGTAGCTGGTAATCTGTATATTGTGGGAAAATGTTATTTTCTATTGTCACTTGGTCATTATTAGGGCTATAAGACTGATACTTGAATTGTTCAAGTGAACCTAGTTATACATTTATTGATGTAGTTCTCGGTCTAGGATTCTTCAAGCCCTGGAAGACCATAGTTGATTACAAAGTTGTAACTGCTGTTGAGCTTTTCTGGGGTTACTCGTGCATGTGGGAGTACCTGAAAAGATGCTTAGAACAGTACAATACCATATCTTATAGTGTATTAACTCAGTTATAGTGCATGAACCTATTTTATAATTTGAATGCCAATTCATTTGCTTTTTTACAAATTAAATGTTTATTGTAATAGTCTACAAATACATACTCTGGGAGAAAAAACAGCTGTGATTTCCCTGGGATAATCCACAGCATTGAAAAATATGTGATTTTATTGAATTATTTATTGTGTAAAATAACCAACATCTTGGGTTTTACAGGACATTAAAAAGCAGTGAAATGTATGGTCTATATTTTTAGTTTCTACTCCTGAAATTCACTGCTTGAAAGTCCACTGGATTTACAATATCTGTTGCACCCACAACCATAGTAGAAAATTTTGCCCCTGAATTTGTCATAGCCTGCTCCCTTCACTTTGCTGAGAGCTTTCCAACTTCCTTGGACACTGCAAATTGTGGCATGTGTGCCTGCTAAAACCAAATTACATGCTTCTGTGACACCACTTGCCTCTTTCTTTCTGTTGGCTTAAGTGGCTGAGAAGCTGAACAGGTTTCTGTGTAGCCAAGATGAAATCTCTTTCTGCTTCCTTCTGCCCAGTGCATAAAATCAGTTATAGATCATGTCACATGAAATTCAAACACTCTCTACAGCTCCAGGAAACCTTCTACCACCTGCTGACCAAATATCAGATAATGCAGTAAACACCTTTCTCTGATAAGAAAAGAGAGTCTCCTCCTCCACTTTAAGACATGTAGTGAGAGCTCCCCTTCCTGGCTAAATCTACTTGAAATACTAAATCTGAGCAGGAATTTTTTTTTTTTTTTTTTCGCCAATTCCTTTACTTAGAGCAACACTGGTCAAAGAAGTGTTTGAAAAGGATTAGCTAATAGCATTTGGACAAACCTCTCACATGTCACCCACACTGGGTTTTTTTTTTCTCTTTTCTTTAAAACATGGCTCTGGCTGCTATGGTTGCTTAGAGAAATTTCACAAGTGTGAAAAGACTGTAACCTCTGCTGAGTTATCAGCATGCAGTGCCATAAGAAATGTTAGGAGAAGCTCTGGGCAAACCATTCAGGGACTACTGGGGGATGTGGGATTCAAATCCAACTGCTCATACAACAGAGGCTGACGCCTTACAAGCAGTCGAGGATTTTGTCCAGCTGTAAATTGAAGCAGCAGTCTGAGCGCAGTAAGAAATTTTAATACATTCTGTAACTTCATGTGGTTAAATAATTACAAACACAACCCTAATGGGATTGTACTGAGCAGGTGTTAAAGTTTTAACAGCCTTTTTTATCATAGCAGAGCAGAATCTGAGTGGCACTGAGCAATTTTTGACTGTTTGCAAAGTAACAGATTCACTTAAAGCAACAAAGGCTTGGGACAGGGGCGGGGGGG
>NW_009598505.1:16882-20615 GCF_000690535.1 Cariama cristata | reverse complement strand
GTGGGGGGGGGGGGGGAGTAGATGTAGAAAAAGCACTGTTCAACCTAAGTCACCTGTAGGCTCTGCAAAGCTCACAGCAAGTTCTTCGTTCTATATCTGCTAAGAATATATGCAACTAGTACATCCCATGACAAATCATTTGTAACCTTTCACCAGTTTGGTGAACAAAAGAAACAGCCTAGAGCCAAGAATGTAAACTAATTAGTAGATCCACAGAGGTGTAAATTAAGCAAATTGCAAGAGGAAGGAGAAAAAGCTCAAACCAGAAATCCAAGCAAAGGGAAGGAGTGCCCCTGAGTTCTGTTTGGGTGGTAAGGTGCAGTGTCTGATCAGAGATCCAAGAACTGGGAGGGTCAAGAGGAATGGTACAGGGTGAGACATGGAGTGGTCATCATCATTTTTTTTACAAAGGGCTGGAGATAAAGAAATAAATATAAATTATTCATATAAAGAGTGTTTTTAAATACTTTATATATTGTATATACAATATATAAGGATTAGAAGGGTAACTAAGTTCAGCGAGATAGCTGAAACTCTGCAGTAAGATCCTAATAATATAAAACTGGGCTTTTTTAGTTAGAAATTAATGTATTTTCTCCATCATAATCCAAAATTTTATCTGCAGTTCAAACAGAAAAAAAAGAAACAGAAAAAAAAAAAGAATTATTATTTACTGTGAAGCTTCATTTAATATTAAAGTGATCTCTGACTGACCCAGCAATGATGAATATTTCATTCTTTTAGGAGTCACAAATTATTAAACAAAATGAACTGGCACCTTTCACCCCACAGTACTGTAAGAGTCTCTGAGACTTGTTTTACACGATGATGCAAGGGTTGGGTTGGAGACTAGTGATGCTAAAAGCTACTTCAATGAAAATCAATTTCCTTTTTGAAAATAATAACCAGTACCTTTTTGCAAGCAGTATAAGCTGCGGCCTCTGTCTCAGAGAAAACATATTACACTTCACCAACCTTGTTAAGACAAGCAGTGTTACAATTATTGTAAGAAAGGCAGCTAGCTGAGATCTGGCAACTTTCTCTAAAGGGGGCATTCCGATTCACTGTAATGCATACCCAGTGCTGTAAATGCAATGCAGCAAGTCCTCCTTTTACACCTAAAAGCTAAACAGTAAATACACTTCAATAGTACATTCAAGTGCAAGAGAAGAGGTCTTAGCCGGGTCTCTGAAACACACAATCAAAGACATTCAAGTACATGTTTTAATGCATTTAGGTTAAAGCAAATATTTCTAATTTCAAGGAATAACAAATTGCTAAAATAAACCACCTCGAGAAAACTGGGGATTCATTGATAAAATAATAGAAAGAAAAGTAAAGAAATAAGAGCCGTTCAGTGGCAGAAGTCTGATGATGCCGACTAGACAAAGCTGCTTGTCTGTCTACAGCTTCAAAATGTTAGCATGGATGTGATCACTTTTATCTTTCCTTAAATAGTAGTAAAGGACCAAAGAGAATTGTTCAGGCAGTGTGCCAATGTACCAATTTGACTTTCAGGGTTCTGAGAAACACAAGTAAGTGGGATGCTTGAGGGGTGCCAACCCCTCTCTAACAGCATGTATAAAAACCTGTACTTATAAATGTTATGTTTTTCATCAGATATCAATGATAAAACAAACTGGGAGCAGGAGAACATCCAGGAGTACCAGGACTCCCCAATTCAGTCAGCATTACCCCACGTTACATGGGGGATCTGTGAAACTGAAAGTGACTTTATATATGGGGAAGTGGAAAATCGATTAGATTTACTTCAAGAACAACTCAACAGGTAAAAACAGAGATATGACCAGAAAAAACGTATGTTTGAAAGAGTCCATAATACAACTGGTATTAATGACGCTACAGAAGGAATGAATTTGCGCAGGAAGTTTCCAAAAGCATTCAGATCTTCAGAAGCTCAGAAGTACAAAAATATGCCTGATGGGAATATCACTTTGTTGTCTATTAGTATTTTGAGGATCCTAAATATCACCTAAGTTCAGCCTTCCAGATTCTTGGAAAAAAACTATTCTGGGAATGCTGGATACAAAATTTTTAATTAATTACCAAAATATTCATGTCACTTACCTTTAGGTACCCACATTAGCTACTCTGAACTGCCTTGCAGAAGAGCCTTTCTCCTCAATTGATTGTTTAGGAGACCAGCTTTTTAACCAAGAAGCTGTACTGAGGCACCTAAGCTTGTTAAATTTAAATCTCACCTCACCCAGAATGCTGTTGCTAGGTATTTACATGTCCACAAAATGGCAATTTTTGGCATCTTCAATATCTGAAGTACTTTTTCTTTCCTGGAGATCCAAAGTAAACCAGCTGCCTTCCTTTAAAAAAGTATTGCAGACAAATTCCCTTTTTGATGCATTAACTTACTTTGCAACTGCTCTATAACATGTAAGACATGGGAGTATGCAGAGGCAAAATACTTATACCTGTTACAACAGAAAACACATGCTTCCTTTGTCAGAATCCATTATTACCTTTGCTTAATAAAATGTCTCTTCTTTCTTTCTTTTGCTCTCTGATAAACTACTCTGCTGGCAGCTAAGCAGCATAGCTTACAGCATCTTAAATTACAGAATTTTGATCCATCCTACACTATAATTTACCATGTAATTTCACTTAATTTTAAATTGCCCTATGCTCAGGTCTGTGTCTTTTTTATTATTTTCACTCTGCAATTCCATTACTTTCAATATTTTTCCATGACAAATACTATGACACACACTCAGCCCTAATTATACTTCAGTAGCTCTTCATTGGCATTCTGTGCTGTATATTTTAGCAATCAGTTTAAAGCCAGGTTAACTGCATATTGCTTCGCTACCATAAGCCAATCAAACCATAGTATTTTTCATTTCTGAATACTACATAGTACATTAAAAAGACATTTTTAACATGTAAGCGTAAATTGCTGTCATTTCTAATTGCAGTAAAGTCGAGTAATCTAAGTAACTGTAAATGTCACATAAATAAAGAGCTGCATGTTCCCCATCAACAGTGTGTAGTCTTTCGGTTACATTTCTTTTCCTGAAATCTCAAGCTCTTGAAACCGAAGCTATATCTCAAATTTACCCATGGTTTTGTCAAATTCTCATGCAAGTTCTCAGTATTTTCTTGAGTGAGAAAATGTCGTTGTTCCTGATAAACTGAGATTTAAATTGTTACGGATTTTATTAAATCATTTTATTCTTTAACTTTTCATGCTTTCAGGATACTGGGCATGTAACAGATAATATTCTTTCCTGCTTATGTCAGATCTGACCTGCTGGACTAAAAAGCATGGTCACTTCTTCCTGAACTTTTCCATGCCAAGTTAGACGGCTGGCATAACACTCAAATTATTAATTGGAGATAGAAGGCTAGAAAGCCACTGTACAAGGAGTATGTCCCTAGAGCTATCTCTGTTTCTCCTCTTTAAGCAGTTGGAATTTCACCGAGACTGTGGGCCAAGCATCTAAGGTTCCTCTGTTTGTTCATCCTTGTGTGGCATGACATGGACTTGTTTTAAATTTTGGAGAAAGGAGGGAGAAATTACATATGCAAAGATGATGAATAAAGACTACCAGAGCTACTCTTTGATTTGAAGTACCAGGAAACTCCCATCAAGTGCTAAGAAAGTAATAAGGGAGCCATTCTAGAGTTAATTCAAAGCCAAAGACAATCACTGATGCAAGTCCTCCAATGCTAAATCCCTTTTATTCACTGCAATGTTAAG
>NW_009598505.1:1671-16851 GCF_000690535.1 Cariama cristata | reverse complement strand
TTCAGCAGATGAAAGCTCTCTGGACAGTGGCACACTGCTGCTGCTGCTGCAGTATTTTCCCCGGTGGCATCAGCATCATGCTTGTGTGAGATCAGCACATTTGCAAATAGGGAGCTGAACAAGAGGGCAAGTAGGTCACAATTGACTGTAACATCAGGGTTTGAGCCTTTCTTTATGACAGCTGATGCCACAAAACTAGCTTCTTCCCATAAAGGAAGAAACAGCATCCTACATATCCTTTGGGCATAGTTTTTGGATTAATTTCATAGATGCCTTTATAAATAAATGACACAGGCAGTGGACAACTCCAATATGATAAAAAATAATATCAGTGAAACACCTGGCGAAAGCAAAAATCTGTCAGCACAGGATCAATTCTGCTGCCGTAGGGAGCCCAAGTAGTAACATCCACACCATTAAAGGCTGATGACAAAGATTTGTGTACTCGGTCAGAAGATGAGTTGCAATACAGAAGACTGTATATCTGTATTACAGTCTGCCACAGCATGTTCTGTAGCCTTCCAGCAGCTGGGAAGGCACAATAGGCATTACCTATTGCTTGTCACGGATCTTGGCAAGACCATTTGAAAATCATTTCAGTGCTATGGAATTGTAAGTATGAACAACATAAGCAGCTCAAGTGTTTCAGAAGTCATATACAAATTTATGAAAAGGGAAAAAGAAAGAGGAAAAACCTACTAAATTTGAACATCAGAAATGTTGACATTAATTCTGAGGCCTGAATAAGTCTGAATAAATTTTCACAGTAGAGAGGCTTGGGCTGTTGTTTTTTTTATAATGATCTTGAAAGCATCTTTCATTTTCTAACTGTGGAAGAATAGAAATGTGGTTTTCTGCTTATTTCAGTGCATTGTATTAGCATTGGGAATGTCAGAATTAACAGTCAGATGCATCAGAAACAGTGTCCCATCCTCAGCCAGTACAAATCAACTTAGTTACAATGAAGAGAGTACATTTATTCCAGTTAATTTCAACCAAAGACCTGGTCCCCCATGTTATTTTATGTTGCAAACATAAGGGACAGTAATGAACTCATTCTTAACGTAATGAATTTACTACATTCTGAATGTAAAGATCAGAGACAAGCATGCAGATATGTTCTGCAAAGGAAAGGGAGAGCCAGGAAGCTTTGGAAGGGCTCAGTACTCCCTCTTCTGTTCTGTCCTATTCAAGACATGGTCATGTCATAACAAGCAATACTTTGCTTTATTAATAAGTTGCAGGTCCCTCTTGAATGTCTCTGTAATCAGTATGTTAATATATACCTATTCCTGACCATTAGTTAACTGATTTTGTGTTACTTCACTAGGCTTGAATCCCAAATGACTGCTGATATCCAAACCATCCTGCAGCTTCTGCAAAGGCAGTCAACGCTCATTCCACCTGCCTATAGCATGGTGACTGCAGGTGCAGAGTATCAACAGCCAGCAATTCGGGTGATACAAAAGCTTCAGCCTGCAGCATCCATTAAAACAGACAGAAGTTTCAGTCCTTCATCTCAGGTATGTACATGTCTGATAAGATCAAGAGAGGTTTGCTAATCTTTTTAGCTATGATGGAAGAAATGCATGCCAATCTAGGTGCTTGTTCACTATTACAAGGAATATGAAATGACTATTTTGACCTAGCACCTCCACAGTGGACTTAGATACCACAATTTCAGAGGCCACATTTTCTGTGGGGGTTGTAGAAACCCATACACTGATCTTATAATTGGATCGATTTACTTTATTGTCATGCTCTTCACAGTAGTTGGCAGAAATGACAAATACTAGACATGACTGTAAACCACAAACTCTTTCCAAGCATCAGACCTGCCTGCATGGGTGCATCCGCCACAGGTCCCATTCATGAAGTCCTAAGAAGCACCATGGCTATGTTTTCCTCAAGGTACAGGCCAGACAAGTCCAGCTGATGCAGCATGATAACTATACACATACGGAAGTGTGAGGGGCTAAAACCATTCTTATGTCCAGTTCCTTACTCCTGCTGGAAATATGAACATACAGAGCTGTGACATACCTGCGTTTCTCAATACATGTTTTCCGCTCCAGTTCTGTTAAGGCAAAATCTGATGATTTTCCAAATTTGTTTGGGATTTCTGTAGTTTAACAGCTTGGGCAGAGATGTGGCCTACTATTTCCAAACAGGCTGCTGCAGGTCTAGAAATCCCAAATCAGTCATGTAGCATACGATTAGTAAACCCAGCATGCTTGGCTGTGTCAGATTCCTCGTGCGTATGCTGGAACATATATGGCCACACTAAGTCCAACACATCCAGAAGGCATCAGTTCACGTGCATAAAGATTATCACGGCAGCAAATGCTCAGCAGTAGTTTTCAGAAGTGTAAACCCACAGTGCATATTCCTGCACAAAATGTATACCCATATCTCTGCTTGAACAGAAATATGGCCACCCTCTTCAAACATCAGCAGGCTCACTGCACACCTCACACAAATTCTGAGTTTAAAAGTGAAGAACTGAGTGCTAAGACTGGAATCCAAATGCTTGTAATGTTCAGAACGATGCAATTCCAGAGTTATGTTCAGAAACAAAACTGCAAATTCAAGAATGTTGAAATCCATAGTCTTAGATCAGGTCTCAAGAACATTCAGTCCTTCAGAAAGGGCTGTTCATATGTGTATCTTGATGTGATATGAGCAAGTCTGAGGAGGGTACAAGATACCCAGGTTCCTACAATTAATCAACAGAATTGCATTCAATTACATTAAATCAAATGCAGTACCATGTAAAAATATTTCAGTACACTGCTTAATTTTCAAACATGGTTTTCCAGCAAAACATCTGAATGTGCTAATTTTGAGCAGAACAACAGCCTGGAAGAGACCAATTTAATTATTACCATCTTGTTTCTTCTCCTGCCTTCCAGTGTCCTGAATTCCTAGACCTTGAAAAATCAAAACTTAAGTCCAAAGAATCCCTCTCGAGTGGAGTACATCTTAACACAGCCTCAGAAGACAACCTGACTTCTTTTTTAGATCAAGAACGTGAGCAATCTGTAGAGTGTCCCCCACAGCATTGTAAAACTTATCTCCAGCCAATTAGGCACCCTTCCTTGCCAGAATCTTCACTAAGCACTGTAGGAATCTTGAGTCTTCATAGGCATGTTTCTGATCCTGGTCTTCCTGGGAAATAATACTTTTATACTATTACTTCACATAAAAATGTAAGTGCTTTTAATGGCTGATTTTCCTTTTTTTTTTTGTATTTAAATCCTCTATACTTGACTCAGGGGCTACAAGGAATATACCATTATATGCAAAAGTACTGTATATTTTCCTAAATCTGAAGCTTGTAAGGTAAAGTTGAGCAGTTCTGATGTAAATATATATATACACACACTAACTGTATGTTCCAAATGTAAAACTGCCAGCATTCTCAAGGCACCTTATATTTTTTTCTTTTTTAAGTAACAGGCATGTTCTGAAATTACAGTTTACATTGCATGGAGATTACCATTTACTGCTGTCATGATAATAGTATTTTATTGTGGATATAACTTCAGAGCAAATAGGAGACCAATAACAATAATTCACATAGAAAAAAATCCTACCTGACCAAGCTAAAATTCAAGCAAAATCTTCCTCTAGCTCACTTTTGAAAATTGATTTATCTTTCTTGTAGTGAGCTTTTTACAATAAATCACAATGATTCTGAATCTAGAGAAAGAATAATGTAACCAAGTCTTCTGGGTTTGAAACAATTAGGACAGAGAAACCAGCCTCCTTCCAAACCAGTTGAAGTAGGGCAGTATTTTAACAGACAGGAAAACTCTGCCACATGCTGGAAAGTTTAACCATAGGTCGCATCCACATAATGGCATTAACTGAACAATTTGTTTCGACTACTTTTTTTTTTAAATTGCATCATAGAAGTTAGCTGTCATGAGCAGGCAGGTACTCTTCATCTGTCACACAAACATCATCAAATGCAATAAACCTAATTTCTATATAATACAGAAGACTGTGTTCCTTTTGTTCAATACAAATTATTAACAACCTGTTTAATTAAAAAATACTTTACACAATTTTTGTTTTATAACTATTAGGGTGGTTGTTTGCAGTTATCTGTTTTGACTGGCTGGCCCCTCTGCAAAGATCCTAGATAGGGTACATATGTATGTGGACACACACATACACCATGCACACATTCGTGTATGTGTGCATGTGTGTACTTCATATGTGTACATATGTGTGTATGTACATGTGTATATATTTTATATACACATAACTGTGTGTATATACCTACACTTACATGTAGGAGTATAGATATAGAGCTATATATATATATATGTATATATGTAAAATCACTTTCAGGAACAATTGTAAACTTTCTTATTACAAAACGAGTAAGCTTAGCTTGTGTCCAAAGCTGACTACATTAGAATAAAATTATTTAAGGTCCGTAGGCTTTAAATACAGTATGTACTGTATGTGCATAATGCTTTGTGAATACTTAGATTTAATTTTATTAAAATACTATTCTGCTTCAAATGTTGTGTTTATTTTAGAACAAACTGACCTTTTTATTACTGTTTTTAAATATTTTAAAATGTCCACATGATTTTCTAATCTTAAAGCTTTAATGTGAAATTCCTCTAGGAAGAGAACTGGTTTTAGAAAAGCATGTAACCCAGTTAGTGGGGGAGCAGTTAAAATTTAACTAAAACCAAATTAAACCCCCTGTTCTAAACCAGTGCTAGAGAGTAATGCAATAGTGATTGACCCCCACATTAATAGATACATACATTGTATGTTGGCGTCAGAATGATACATAACACTTTTAGCCATACACAGCCAGTAGATAAACAAAGGTGGCTGAATCTTCTCTCATTTAAAATTAGTGTGAGTTGAGCTACTGAGCAAGGCTCTGCTTTACCTCTGCATATAAAGATACAAAAATGAATTAACTGAATTCCTTTGTAAGTGAAAAGAGAAACCAGTCCTTCCCATACACAGGCAAATTTTCTTCTGCCTCATGCTACCGATGGTTGTTGAAAGGTCCAAATGCTACAACGGGCTGACTGCTCGTACTTCTACCATGATGGCAGGAGGTCTACATGGCTTAGTGCCTTGCAGGATCAGATCCGAAGTGACAGCACCACTGGGCCAGTCAGAATCTCTGTCTGTGTGTAATCCACTGGAACAGGACTGCTGAATAACAAAGTGAAATAGCTTCTGCTTTTTCTTCTTTTTTTTTAATAGCAAACGTTAACAATTTCTGCTCTATCTCAGCCTAGTAACTAATATTAATGTCTGTTACAAAGAACAAGCTAGCACATTTTCTAAAAAAGTATTTGTGGTTATGCTACATTTTAAAAAGTCTGGTATAAGTTAAAAATAAAATTAATGAAAAAAAGCATAATGCATGAGCATTGCTTTACAAAATGCCTTTTGTTCCATTTCATCACTTGGTATTTCACATTAATGCAAAGAGACTGAGCAAAACAGGTGGACTGGGGAAGAAGTGTTGGGGAAGAGGAAAAGCAACAACTATTTCAATTAGTGCAAGTGAAGGAAAAGCTCCATCCCTCCTTTTCTTGGCTCAAAGAGGCTTTGTTCCTTCCCTTCTCTTTGTCTGAATTTATCAAGAAGAAAAATCTCAAATGGGGGCAACTAAGGGAGACTTTGCAAACTTACGGAGATTCTAAGCTCCCTAGACATCTGCCAACAAACGAAGAAACAAAACATGAAAGACAACAACTTGCTTGGCAATGCTCTAGCTGCCCCTTCCCTGCCAAAGAAAGATCTGCCTTCTCAGATACCTTCTTTTCTTGTTGAGGTACAGTGAAGCACATGAAGACCCACTGCTTCCAGCTTTTTTCTTCTAGAGACAGATACAAACCATTGTTTTTGGAAATGTATTGATTTTCTAAACAGCAAAAATTGTGTCTCTTATTTTAGGGTTGTTTTTTGGTTGGTTGGTTGGTTGTTTTGGGTTTGGTGTTTTTGGTTTTTTTTTTTGGGGGGGGGAAGGGGTCCCTTTAAGCTCAGTCTGTTTCTGACTTCATAGAAACGGGTCTGTGTTATCCAAATCAAGGTGGGAATAACATAAGGGTTGCGTACTCACACATCACGATACACAGCTGTAACATAGCCATGGAGGCTTTCAGGACTTTAGGAGGTAAGTTTTGGTCTTGCTTGAGTTTAGGAACACTCATCTTGGCTATTTATATTTCAAACCCATGGCTAAAAATATTTATAAATTATAAGCTGTAGATACAGAGAGGTACCCTGGAAATTCAAGAATAATTGATGCAGCTGAAGTATCAAAGCAATTGGGACAATCACTCCAAATGTGAGAGGTGATGGTACAAATCAGCAGAGCTCTTCATGAAGTTCATTAGCTTCCACCAGCCAAGGGTCTAGTTCAATGTTTGAAGCAAACAACAGATTGCGATGCTTTTCAATATTTAAACTGCGCGGCAACCTGCACCATTTGCATGTGCATGTTCATCTACTTGCACAAATTTACAGTAACACACGTAAGTCGTGTCTTGACCTACCTAACTCTGCTGTTTCCGGGAAGCACGTGACCAGTTGTATGCCTTTCTCTCCTTTCATGTTCCCACTCTGTTCATTCAGCCAACACGTTTTCTGGTCTCCCATCTCACAGCTGCTGCCCATGAATGAACCTGTCTTCCCTTTTCCTGCTGCAGATTGTGTCCTAGCATCTCCTCTCTCTGGTGAGTGCAGGTCACTCATCAGAGTTCCTGCATGACTCACCAACACCATCAGTACCATACAAAAGGCTGAAAAGCACTGCTTCGCATGGCCTCTGGCTGCCTGCTTAGCTGAAGCAACTTGAGTTTTGCACACAGATTAATTGTGCGTCCTCTCGTTTGAGCACTGCTGAGCTAGCCTGGACAGGAATAGAATAGCGGGAGACCGCAATAGCAGCATAGCAGAAGGCATGATTCCTCGAATGAAAGCTGTATGTTAATACCACACCTGCAGATTAGAAGTTTTGATGTTTGCATACTCTTCTGTTACATATTCTTACACTGTCAACAGATGTCTACACTAGTATTTAAGTTTGGACTCTTCATATGTTGGCTTAAATCAGAAATAATTAATTCCAATGGAGCCAGCGGTTATACATTACCACACTTTTCACCAGACTGGGAATTGTGTCTAGTGGGCACTTCCTCTCCATTCATCTACAGGCTCTCTCTGTATTTACATACGGAATTTTTGTGGCATCAATAGTATAGTGGCATTTTCAATATCACTGAGATAGTACAAAAATTGACTTTAATAAAGAAAACCTAAGAGTTGTTCACAAATCATCTGCACAGACTCCTCAAATGCACCACAAAAGTGTGCTACATTCCAAGCTAGTTGTACCGAAAAGTAACACATAGCAGTTTGTAATTCATTGCTACATCGCCAACTTCAAATACTTGTCTTTAAATACTTATTACATTTTGGGGGTAGTATTATAGACATTACTTTCCTCCCTCTTACATTTTTCAGAATCTCAAATTGATGCTATTTTGTCACAGCAAAAGCAAATGGCTTTTCTAAAAGGCTACAATTTCCAGAGTTGTTCTTAGTCCCTGTAGAGCAATATAATTATATTCAGTCACCTGGAATTGACTAAAATCCAGTAAAATTTTGACAATGAGAGAAATGATGGAAATGAACAGACAGTATTGTTGAAAAAGCATTACTAATTATGCTGACATTGTACAGGATTTTAGCATCTTCTGACTGTTATATGTGAAGTTCTGCCACGTTTTGTTAATTAAGAGATTAGGTAGCAAAGACTTAATTGATCAAAACACAAAAACTTGAAAGCTGCTGCTTCCAATGAATCTCACTGTTTCTAGCTAATGGCAAAGCCATTGTACAACAGTCTTTGGAAAAACTGTTAGATTAACTTCGTCTACAGACACTCCAAGCAAGACTTGCACTTTCTAGTTATTTAAGGTTAAAAAAAAAAAAAGCCTGCATAGTTACACCGACATCAAATGTTGATGCATGAAGCAGAAAAAATCTGTTCTGCTCAAGGCAAACATTTTTTTTAGTTTTTTTCATTCAGACAGGCTTTTAGAACAGGGTAATTCTATTCTTTTAGCACTCTTTCAACTTACATGAAACCAAGCCATTAAAAAAGTTTTAGTAAAACAGAGGATATCCACAAGAGCTCAAGGATAAGTGTCATAGCCCAAAATAAACAGTAGATATCAAAATTTAGTATCTTTTAACATCCTAATCCTTCACACAAGGTTAGTGAAGACATGAGACAAACCTAATGGAAGACAACGGCAATTCAAACATTAGCATTTACTCCCCATTTTGAAACCTTCAGTTGCCAGGAATTTCCGAGAAATTGGTGCCCCAGCAGATGAGATGTGAACTCACACAACGGGTGTTACATTCAAGGAGGCAGTTGGAAGCAACCAACCACCCCTCTTCAGTTCTGATTCTGAGTTTAGTCTTCTCTTGCACAGAGACTGACATTTCTGAGGTTCAGCCCTCACAGCACTGAGCTCTTCTGAGAAGGAAGCAACGCTTGTCACCGAGTCCTGTTACCATACAGGCTATACGTTCACTGCACTACATCTGTTGCAGAATAATAAACTCTGCTTGTAGGAAATTGCTGCCAAATTAATCATGTGCTATCCTTGGTCAAGTCCAGATTAAGTCTGTTCAAGTCAAACAAGCAGCTGCCCACCACTTCTTGAGAAGTTCCAGATCCGGTATGAGTTAACTGTGGGGCACTAAGGGCATTGCAGCGACCAACAAAGCAGGAACCACTACCTGGTGCCTACATTCACTAACAGGAGCAACTAGAAAGTGAGTTAAAATGGGTGTGATAAGCAAGGACTGTGTGCTGAGGCTATTGGTTTGAGGTTTTTGTTTGGGGTTTTTTGTTTATTTTTATATATATTTTTGTTTGTTTGGATTTAAGCTGTGACTAATTTGTGACACTTTATTCTAACCCACACCCTTACTTGCAGTTGCTCCAAATGGTTGCAATCACGCGTTTAATAAAGTTTCCAGAGTTGGGTGGGTTGTTTTCAGTTTTCCCCTCCTTTTTTGCACACAAATGAAACTGCAACCTCAATGCTCCCTGTTAGTTTACCCTTACCTTATTATCACAAATACAAACCCCACCAAAACACAGCAGGATGCACTTGTTTGATCAGTAGTATCTAGCAGCCATTCACAAATAGCAAGGGACCTAGTCTCACTTTCAAATTTAACATAAAATTTTTATTGAAAATGTTGGTAAATTGTAAAATTGATTCAGATTGGAGACAGATTTGGTATGCAGCCAGTTGCATATTTTGAACAGCTGTCCAGGCACAGAATTAATTTTTAAATAGCTTCTTACTTACTTGGAATAAGAAGAGCATACAGAAGGTCCTTTAACATGACTACTCTGAACCTAAGATTTCCTTCAGTTTTATTAGGAATGATATCTACTTGTATCACACAGCACTCCCGGTGTCACTTATATACTATGTCTACTACTACTTTTTTTCTAGACTTGAAAAAGAATACATTAGAAGTTAAACAGCAAATAGCTTAATGGGAGAAAAAAACCAAACAAGATCCACAGAATAGATCACATATGAAAAATCTAGACAACACTGAGTTTTATCAGTGATACTAAACGAGCACGTCCCAGAGCTTGTAACTGCATGACAGCATCGCTATGGCAAGCTTCCTTTTTCTGATTGTACCTCTATGTATGAGTAGGTGATAGAACTGCATTATTGATGAAAAAACTTTTCTTCATCTAGCTATTTGGGGGTTTTTTTAAGGCCCACTTGGGAAGTTCTTTATTAATGAATGCAGAATATGGCTATTCTCTTTGGAATGGAAATTAGATGGACAAAATTAAAGCCTCCTACAGGAGGCATTTGCCCCTTTTATGCATTATTTACATTTTCTACACTGAAACTCTAGGATATTGTAAAGTTGGAAATACAAGCAGAGTTTTGAGAACTTAGTCTAGCCAAATACTTCACTACTATGAGCTGTAGCAAATCTTGTTTGTATAATAGGTTTTTGTATAATGCAGTTAAGTTATTATTTTGCTTTCAGAAAAGATCTCATGGAAAATCGTTTATTGTAGAAATAAAAGCACTTGTACACTGCACATATATTCAGTATTTTATACCACCATGAAAACTTATTTGCAAGAAATCTAAATATATACAAATAAATAATGCATTTATTTCAGTCATAAGCAACAGGATGTGAACATTTCATTTGTGACTGACTTAATTTAGTTACTATAATGCAAACACCACTAACAGTTGAATATATGTCTGCTCCAAAAACACTGAGCAATAAAAAAGAATTAATTTTAGTATACTCATAACACCATCGGAATACCCGTAAATGCATGGGATTATACAGGACACCACTCACTAGCTTGAAGCACACAAAACAGACATACAAAATTAGACCTTTTCAGAAAATCCTATGTACACAGCAATCTCCATGTATCATCTTGACCTCCATCCCTCACGTAAAGCTGGAAGTTATATTCATGTCTACTCCCTCTAACTTCACCAACTGAGGAACTCAAAAATCTAAGGTAACTTCTAGTTACAAAATCCGGGTAATAAAGCTGACAATTGCTATCCATTGAGGCCCAAATTTTCAAGAAATATTTTGATTAGAAGTGCTGTCTATCTTCAAGCCAGATACTTCCGTTGCTTGAATCATTTTCTTTTAGAGAATTTAGACTGAATCATGGAATGGGTTTACCATGCAAAACTAATATTCAGCAAGTGATTTTACTGATCCACATGAATAGCCATTGAAAGCTTTTGAGACAATCTGAGCTCTTAAAAAAACCCAAACATACAAACCAAACAAAAACACCCAAACATGCACACAAAAAGCCACAACCAAAAAAAACCAGACCACCACACCCACAGATCTCCTTGGGGAAAAGGATCCTTAGGCAGGATTAAAAAAATACAATCAGTTAAAGGCCATTCCAGCTGTATTCAAATAGCATCTGTGCTCACCTCACAAAAAAAAAAAAAAAACCCACTGTATTGCAACAATCTGGAGCAGTAGAAAGTTTTACCTAGAACATTTTGGGTTTTTTAATGGAATCCAATGATTAGTTTCTCCAAACCAGCAGAACTTTTCAGAGTATGTCATCTCAGACAGTATGCCACTACTAATTAAAAAAAATGCATATAGCATTTAGGGTATCTGATGTTTTATTTGTGTAAACAAGCTACCCATTTATAAGACATGGCCTATTGTGTGAGACCGTAAGCTTTTGCTTTTCATTAAGCTCTTGAGCTTAACATAGGACTTTACTTGTCTGGAATTATACATGTATAGGTAAAAAACACATGCTTCTAAATATAGTAAAATGCAAAAAACATCATTGCTGTGAATTGTACACTTAAAAATTGAAGCATTCATTCAAAGTGCATTGTTTTATTGAGCAGGAAGGTTAAAATGCTACAATAGCTTCCATTCACAGCAGTTTTTCCAAACAGGAACTTTGACAGGCTGCTGATCCTCTTTTCCTCCAACAGTTCAGCACTCAAAATGCCATGGTGCACTGCAAGAACTAGAAGTAGTAATAGACAAGTCAGTGTTTGCAGATTTTGGCAGTGTGACAAGTACAATTACACTAACCATCAGTGAGATTCAAAAGGAATGGCCTACTTCCATCCTGACAGATGGAGGGACACACAAGTTTAAGTTTTAGAAACAACTTACCTACTAGATGAAAAGCATTCACAACATTGTATGAAGAGATAGTCACGGCTGTTTCGGCATTTGGATTTTTAGCAACAAAACCGATTCCTCAATCTCATTTCATAGTATTAGTTAGAGCATGTCCAAAAATTATTTAGTCAGCTGAACAGTTCATATCTTGCTACCTACATTCTACTGATAACTGTCAGAGTCTACTGTGGTGATCCAGCAATAACTTCCCATAGCAATAAAGTAGTTACACCACTAATAAGCAGGACTATTCACAGTAATAATCTGCAGTAGAATAGAAGAGCAGTGAATAGCAACTAAAGAATTACACTTTCAATACTAAGATGCAAATTGAATTATATGTTAATACTAAGATGAATTATTTGTACAGATATTTTGATGATTTCGTTATAGTTGCACGCACTAAGTTAAACACACCTTCAGGAATGATGACCATACCTTTATCTTAGTTTTCCTTTTGAGAAACTGTGAAAGTTTAAAGGAAGCTCTGATTTCTAATGCTCATACTGCTGGTGGTCAGTTTAACATGAAGGAAGCCACTCTGTAAAAAATACGGAGTGCAAGACATGCAAATCAAATAAAAGTTATACAAATAATACAGCTCCATAGCCAGTATCTACACCCCATTATAAATGCTCAAACAAAACTAGTACTAAAAGTTATCAGTTTAAGAGAATTTAAAATTCAGGTTTCTCATAATCACCAACAGGTTCAAAATGATACCAAGATTCCACTAAAGTCCGAATATGTACAAGGACATATCCTACATGGACATCATAACTCTGCAAGTTTCTAATCCAAATGCTGAAAGGGTAATTTAAAAAGAATCGGAAGTTTGTAATTGGTATTCTTTTTAACAATTGGTTTCAGCAATGACAGTGACCATGCATTCATTTTTTTTAATCCAATTTAAAAAAGAAACAAAAAACATTAGTCTGATACTAAAAACACCTTTTTTTTTCTTTAAGTCTGTCTACAACAGACCCATCTGATACATTAACTTACTATCTTGCAGTAGCCTCCTTAATATCATCATTTAGTTTTGAAGTGTAGCACAATTAGATTAGGTATAAAAGCCCATTCTTCTCAACTTTGCACCTCGGAAGACAAGGCCGTGGTGGTAACCTCTCCTTAACATTGAGCTATACCTGCCTGGCTGCCACAGCAAAACACTCAGTATCTTACAATAATGGGTTCCACTGATTCCAGACCACATTGGATATCTCTGCATTTTTTTGGCACCTACTTCTCCAGCCTGTAGAACAAATGCACACATTTGTCACAGTTGACAATTCACATCTAACTTGCAAAAAATATCACTGATTTATAATGCATTAAATTACCTGTAGCAGTACCTAAGATGTTCTTACATTGTTAAATAGTGACTGTAAGAGAAGAGTACCTGATCTAAACTGGAAGCAGTAAACAGAATTCTCTGCTTAAAGCATATCAATGGCAGTGAGCAGATAAACAGGTAATTAAACATCCACTAAACATATTCAAAACCACTATCAAAGTTATAGCATTTTCTAATGTAGAATTTACATGTGATTAAAATTATGACACCTTTGCTTTCAACACTCAAATTGTTAGCATTTCCAATTTGAAATAATTAATAGATGTTTTTCCTTTTACCCATCAAACCTCCTTGTTATTCACCTAGTGCAGGGATGTAAAGCAGAAATAGAAGCACTGAGGTCCAGAGCCTACGCAATTTAGGGGGGGGGGAAGTCTCTCTAATCTAAAAAAGGAAGTCACTCACCTGCAATTGGACATCTTCCAATACGTTGCTTCTGCAGATCTATGTTCTTGAGGAGTAGCATGTTGGCACCACAGAAGCCAGAACCATCTCGTAACCTGTGAGGCTGTGCACATGACCTCTGTGAAGCCTTGCCATGTTCCACTGATCTTTTTCCCCATATTGAACTACTGAATTCCCTGACTATTACTCCTTTTAACATGTGACATTGCAGTCGTCATATTACCATCCGTAAATCATATGAATGTTAGACTCTTGGAATACAAGAACTCCTGTTACTATCTGTTAACAGCATTATAAAAATATCTATAGTATTTAAGACCTTTTTAAAAAACACCATGTAACTTTTCAAAGCCAGCACATCCCATATATATCTAAAAAAATAGGTTTAGTCTCACAGCATTTGAGCCCACCCTCCACTTTAAAAATTGTATCATCTTAAAGAATATAAGTGTCAGATTTAGGACCTCATGCCAGAAGAAATATCTTGCAAAACACACATCAACTATTCTGCAGACTCCAGTTCCTTAGGATGTTAACCTGGGAAGTTATTGTCTGCATTATACTTTCCTAGCCAAATTCCATATGCAGTACAGAACAAAGTTAACCAAAATCCTAGTCTCCAAAGTTCCACAACTGGCTTTTAAGCTTCTGTTACCTGCATACAGAATTATAGCACTAACATGTATAATAAGGTACAGTGAACCTAAAGAAGAAACACTATTTCAAGATGGCAGCGAGAATCTGAACGTGAACTGCCAACATATTTTGATTAATTTCTCTTATTAAACAGCAACATGTCTATCTGTAGTACTGTAAACTCTACTGTCAACTATAATTACAATTATTGTTGAAAACTCTACATTTTACCTGAAGAGGAATGATTATCATAGAATCATAGAATGGTTTGATTGGAAGGGACCTTAAAGATCCCCTAGTTCCACCCCCCCCTGCCATGGGCAGGGACACCTTCCACTAGACCAGGTTGCTCAAAGCCCCATCCAACCTGGCCTTGGATACTTGGGGCATCCACAGCTTCTCTGGGCAACCTCTTCCAGTGCCTCACCACCCTCACAGTGAAGAATTTCTTCCTTATATTTAAGGAAGAAATCACTGGGGAACATTTCACCAAGAACATTATGCTAAGGTATTTCTACTGAAGAAAAAAAAAGCATGAAACAAAACTTTACTAGGGTTGTTTACACAGCTGATTATATAGTTATACTGTTTATATTACCTGCCCAGCAATAGCACTGAAGTAAGTCAACATGGGGTCAGAAGCAGCAGAGCAAGTACCAGCATATGCGGAACAACCAGAGCATGCATCACGAGACATATTTGGCACTGCTCCTGGCATTGGCTGTCCCATTGTCACTGGCATTCCAGGCATCTGTAACTGCAATACTTCAGGAGAAAGAAAAATATTTCAGTATCTTCACCTTGATAGCCTGAAATACTTCAATTTTACAATAAAAATGTACCTAGTCCATGATTAAGAAATACCTGTTGCATTATTTCAAAAAATAAATCAATTTCAGACTCAGTCCTACAACTGGATTTATTGTTAAATGACCTCCATTTAAATGAGTTTTGACAACACTTGGTGACAAAACACAATACTACAACTCCAGAAACAGTTCCACATGCCTTTGCATTAT
>NW_009598505.1:0-1640 GCF_000690535.1 Cariama cristata | reverse complement strand
TGAAGTGTTTTAAAAGGGGAAAAAAAAAAAAAAAAAAAAAAAGAAGTTACTGTTATTACTGTTATACTGCTAGGTTTTGTTTTGCTTTGGGGGTGTGGAGGTGGAGGTGGTTTTGTTTTTAAGCAGATACCTTATTGCATTAGTGATATTGTTCGCAGGACACTGCAGTCAATCATTATTTTAGATATTCTAATTTTTTTTTTTAAGTGCAGTTCTGAACATTAAGTTCTAATCATCTAATTTTCCCTCCATTCGCTATTGGATCAGTCTTTCCTTTTCAGTGTTAAGCCGTTTATTCAGTCATTTATCTATGCCAGGATTTCGAAACACTTTATTTTTATGCAGGTACCACAACAGGTGGCAGGGGTTCCCTTCTTCAGGCTGGGTCACCTACAATTTGAAATGGCTTCAAGTATCCAAGAACTATAATTTTATGAGTAGCTAATATATTTTACTGTGCTGATATGTTGCCCTTACTTATAGCAACAAAGTAAAATTTAATTTACCTATATTTAAACATGGGATGTTTTATCCAAGCATTTAAGTGACTAAGAAAAATGAAATACAATTACACAGTTGAAGTTTTCCATATACAATAATGCAAGGCTTCTCATGTAACACAATCACCGGAGAGAAACACTGGAGTTACAGCAACCAACAAGAAAGCGACAAAACACAAACCCCATGGCCTTGTAAAAGTAAACACTACACTGAACTAGTCAGATCAGCAAGTCTCTGGGAAAACAAAAAGACAAAGAGGCATGTTGTTTGTCCCAAGTTGCCAGTGTTACTCCTTAGCACAGTTGCAAACGGCTCCTGCAGATGACATATTAAAAAAAAAGTAGTTTTGTTACATTGCAGAAGCAGCCTTGGATTTATAGTTCTGAAAGAAGCAAAGCCCAACAAGCTGTCACTGCCACTAGTATCATCCGTGTCAGTTCTGTAACAAGAATAGTTTTCAGCTATAGCATTGCAAGGCAGTTTCAAAGGAACATATAAGATTTTAGGATCCCCAAATACACAGTATGAATATTTAAAGATTTAACTGGCAATGACAAAGGAGAAGCACACAAAGCTCCAGTCTGCTTAAGCAACATGGAAGCTACTGAACACCAGTGCCATGAGAACTACGCAACAAGTCTCTGTAGTGACTGTATTTACACTGAGGAGCCAAACAATTTTAAAAAACATCTTTTATGCAGGAATCAAAAGTACTTGAGCAGCTTTCCTTCTGCTCAAGGACACGTAATGCAAATAGCTTCCAATTCTTATACATTTATGTTTGTGCCATAGTTGCTGTAAGCACTTCCATATTTTCTAACGACTACTACTAGTGCTTCCAGCTGTACAATCAGTCTGTCCTAGAACACCATTTTTACAAAAGGCAGTGTAGTGTCCATGTCCACTGTAACCCTTCCATTGGTCACAGAAAACACCAAATATGATGCATTTTTTTTTTGCGTAAGGGCAGTGACGACCTCAAAACTGTATTCCCGGCCCTGGGCAGTACATAAGCAGTGGCCCCCGTCCTCCAGGGATCCCCATCTCCTTCTGCGTTTGGTTTACCCAGCACACGGCACCTGCTCTACCCACCGGCCCAGGGCCCGCAGGCGGCAGGGGTCCTTCGGCTGCACTCGCGC
>NW_009598504.1:104645-114294 GCF_000690535.1 Cariama cristata | reverse complement strand
TATAGACAATAATGTATAATAAATATTATGAAATATTATCTGAACTAAAAATGGGACATTTTCTAAAACTAGTAATCACTCTAGAGAAGAGACTTTTTGTGAGTCTCCAATTTAAATTCAATTGGAGATGCCTCAGTGACCTTGCTGTTAGGGCAATGTTTAATTGGAGGTTGGAGGGGCTTGTATCTATCCTTCTTTTTATATAAGTTGCCATTACACTTTGTAGTTTTTCTTGTAGTAATTTCTGATCAGAAAAAATATTAATGTGTTTGCAAAATGTTGAAGAACTTTTTATTTTGTGCTTTATGCCCTTCCTGATGACAGTGTCTTCATATGGATAAGAAGGGCAATTATGGAAGTTTCTGTATGTTTTGTGATTTTCTTTTGAAAGTCATTTCACTTGATGTGAGCACTTTGTTGATCAAAAGAGGCTGCGGGTTTGTGCATGATGCTTCACAGCAAACCACAGCCAATGTTTTGCCTGTCTTTCAGCCCAGAACGTTTTGTTCAACACCACACTACTTTGTCTTTGAATAACGCCTTAACCTGAGAAGAATGTCACAACTAACCTTTATTCATTCTATTTTCATTCACAGATCCCTCTTCTTGCATTTGCTCTTTATCTTCCATGCCTGTTAAATCTCTGAAACTAAGGTGAGAGGTGCTGCTTACAGATGAGCACCACATCATCTCAGCCTTGTCTATACCTACGACCCCATTTCAAAATTGTTTTTTTTCTTCATTGAAAAATTTTGAACCATTGACTTTCTGGCAGTTTAAAGCTCTAACCTGAAATATGCTGGGGCAAACCTTGAATTATGATTCCTTTTTGCCTTACAAATTTATTGCTTGTGAATGCTTGTCATGTTGTAATGCATCTCCACATGGATAACAGGATTCAACTTTTGCCTGTTTTCATTGGCTTCCAGTGGTGGACTGGGCAGTGCTTTTTTGTTGTCATGAAGGGCATGTGAAATGTGCAGAAAACCCCCCACATTACACTGTAATTCACTGGAGTATTGTGTGCCCTTCATGCAAGTTGCGTGACAGCCACTGCCTTCTCTCTGCTGGGGCGCTGTTGGAATCTGTTCCTCCTCTCCATTCCCCTGGGCATTTCTTATTTTTGTTCACGAAATGCCAGATTTATTTGTAACTGCAAAACGTTGTGCATTCTTGCTAACTGGGACATTCGTTTTCCTTCCTCCCTTTCTTCCTCCTCAGCCCAGTCAGCACACAAGTTTATTTTACAATATGCTCTCTAGTGATAATGTCTCATTCAGTTTTAAATATCTCATGTAAAGGAGCTCTGCTTTGGAGATGACTTAATACCATTTGAGGGCCAGATTGTGACTTAGAATATGCATACCTGTAAATCACACAAGCTATCTGAATCTTGTTTTCAGGCATACAGAATTTCAGCTACTGTATTAAAAGAGCAGGTACAAAAGAAGTGTCAGAAATCTGTGAACTTTTTGCTTTGCTCTGTCAACTTAGATGCCATAGCACTTGTGCAAGTGCAAGGTAGTTGGTGCAGAATAGGTCAGCAGTAAATGTGAAAAAGAGGTATGCTGACAAGGAGATGAGCATGACTTCTTTTACCCCCTGTGGCTTCTCTGAGACTCTTGGTCATTTTTCATGTTTAGTTTGTGTTAAAACTGGCAGCTGTGGTGGTAAGTAGAAGATGTCCCTGCCTATTTATCCTCTGAATTCTGCAGAAAAAGTTTCCTCTTTCTGGTTATACATTTTCATCTTAGCTTGAGCATTAGCTGAATAATCAAAGGCCTTGCTTGGCTGTCCCGGGTTTTAAACAGTCATGTTACAAGATACAGATGGGCTTTGTGTAACTGTGAGGTGGAAGCTAGTGCCAATTAATTTTCTCTTTTCCATTAAAATGTTGCCAACAGCTGTGGATGGGCTGTAAGCTGAGCTGTATCATCATGGTTCCTAGAACGATACTGAAGTTTGTTATACATAAGGCTAAGACTGATCAATTCTGTCAGTATGTGGTCATCATGACTTTGTCTGCAGGGGCTGGGTAATGTGTTGCCTCGTGGAATGCAGTGTTTGAAACAGGACTGCAAGATCTCAACTAGACTTTATTTGTGATAGACTTTAAAGCCTAGAGGCCAAATTTGACTAAACTTTGTTAGTTCATGGATCATGACAAGTAAGACTAAAATAAAACGTGGTATAAATTTATATGCTGTTGGTCTGAAGGGGGCAATAGTGCACTCACGGGGTCTCATCTGACTGTTCCTTCACCTTCTCCAAATTCCTGTGCACAGGAAGCAAATAGGACTCACAGCTCACTACTTGGGGCTGCCCTTTGTTGATTTACCTCATCATAAAACTTGCCTGTCTTCTTCTGGTAGTGGTTTGCTCAGGTGAAAAAAAAAATTAGCTTTTATTTTTCTTTAGCTATGAAAACAAGGCTATACTGCATTGACAGTTTCATTTGCCATATGTAGTGTCAGCTTCCCTTTTTTTTAGATATTCAGGAAGAGCATAGAAAGTCAAACATCTCAGTAAAATCTACCTTTTTATGACTATGAATACTTCACACTGGTGAGATTTCAAACAAGCCCACAGGTAAACTGAATTTCTTCATGTGGTCCATTACTTTTTTCCTTCTGCTAGGCAAGACTCTTTTGTATTTAAGGTCTCTTAAAGACTGTTTTGTCATTGGTGTTTCTTTTGCCAGTAATTACCCCACAAAGCATCAGATGAAGTAATTCTTTCCAGGTGGAACGAGAAGTCAGAGTGCTGATTATTGCCATAATATTGCCAAAATTGTGAGTGTAATGAGGTGTCAAGGAAAAGTTAGGTTTGTGGAGTTGCTTCTCAAGTTGGATGTATTCAGTTCAAGTATAGCTTCTTCTGGAATGGAACAAAACTTTTGATGAAACTTTCATAAATAATTAAGAACTGTCTTACCTACTAGTTTCTATATAGAAGGTCAACAAGCTTCCACATAAAAACAAACTGTGTTGGGAACCCATTTGTAAGAAAGAAATAGTGTAGTGGTGCTGTTTTTATTACTATGTTCCTTCATCCCATTTAAGTATACCTAATTTAGGATGTGAAGGCTTTTATTCTGTCTTTAAATGCAGTTAGTGGAAGTTTGTTTATCATCAGCCCAAATTACTGCCAAGAACTTTCCTGAGAACTAAAAGCTTTAAGAGACTTTGAAAAATGACCTATGACTGTGTATGAGAATTAGAAAGGGAGAAGTTTGATGACATTCAATTGCTATTCCTGAGCTCATTTGACTTGTGAGAGTCCTTTTGACTAAGCAGCACAAGCATTGAACAGAGGGTTTGTTCTTTGTAATGAAATTATAAGATGCTTGTTGTGCTTGCTATGCTCTTTTCCGTCTGGCTTCCAATCATTAGACAAAGCATGATGTTTGATTCTGTTTCGCTTTTTTCTTAGGGTTTTGCTAGGTTCTAAAAAACTAATTGTTGATAATAAATAGAGTCAACTAGCCGTGGTAGCTAAGTCTAAAGACATAAAGCAGTACCAATGAGCAGATCTTGCATTTTTTAATGCTTCCTGATCCACAGACTTTTTTTTTTTCTTCTTTAAATAAGTTTCTTCTTTTCCTGACAAGTGATGAGACCAGCAAGTGATCATACTGGCCTGTTTCTTCTTTATTCTGTACTCATTTCTCCTCAAGATGATAGTAAAACTGCGATTGAGTTCAAAGGTTCAGGGTCTGTACAAACAGTGAAAAAGCCATCTGTGTATAATCAAGTCTTGTTGACTTTGTACATTAATACCGAAAACCAGAAGTGCTGTGTCTGGTCCTCTGGTTTGATTGGTTGAAAAAACATGTTTTGGCCATGAGAAACTGCTGTGATGAAGGCCTTGGTAACACCTAGAGGAATGTGAGCCATATGGATGCAACATCACAACCTTTTTGTATCTGGTGAGTTTAATCAGCCCCCAGATGTATTAGAACACCAGGCGGACACACCATGGCTGTGTGCTGTGTCGCACAGCTCAAGGTAATTCTGTTCTTGCAGATGTTTATCAGTAAAGGGGACATTCTATGAGCTGTGACTATAATGTTTTGGTCTACCTCTGTAAGCTGTTTTTTATTTTTTCAATAAAGACCTCCCTTAATAAAAATATGAAATTTTAAATTTTAATTTCCTGGAATTCCTGCACTCAGTTTTATTGTCGATGCCAAATGTTTTGTGCTAGCATGCCCTGACTTTGGCAAAGCTTCAATATATTGCAGATACCACACAGCTGAGCATATCTGGTTTTCTTCCATTCTCTCTTTTTCCGATGTAAAATATTAGAAATTAATTCTGTGTTTGCTTGATCAGTGATAAACTGCCTTTATCCAATGAACTTTGAGTCTGTTGTATTTAAATCCCTCCAAAATTTAAACTCCAATCAGTACAGTAATTTGCATATATGATAACCTCCAGAACTGAAGGCGGAGTAAATTTTTCCTTGCATTTTAAAGGCAACTCTTTCTAGGACCATCTTAAATGGATACATTGGCAATAAGGAAAGACAGTTAAAATTAAAATAAGCAAAGGCACTACTGGATTACTACAAGAAGGCTGTCTCTGATAAGATTCATGATAAGTAAAGGTTTAAAGTTCAAAACCAGTATAACTTGGATTATGGCATATGATGTGGTCCCTCCTCTTACTGGCATGGTAAGCTGAAGTAGTCTTTTTGAATTCAGCTTCAAATTTCGGAAGAAAGCTAGTAAGATGAAGGAAGATCTGGATTTGTGGAAGACTTCAAACAGCAGCCAATTTTCAGAACTTATTCCAATTAAGAAATATGTCTGTGCTAATTCCACTGGATCCGATAAAACTCTCAGTGGAGTAAGATAGGCTTCAATGTATGTAAAGATGGCCATTGAAATTGAACATCAAAACTTGATACAAATTTTATTGAAATCAGTGAGAAGAGTTACATTCTCTATTTTGATTCTTTCTGTCTTTTGGTATACAATTATTCTTACAAATATTCTTATTTTTTTGTATAACACACAAGTGCGCACTTACTAAAATGTACCAGTCTTTGATAATTATTTTCGAGCTACTCTATTCATGGGACCTTGAGCATGCTTATATCTTGGCAATCTTGAGATCCGGAACTGAGTCTTCCTGCCAAAGATATCTTTAATATGTACTGGGAGAGAATCAGAATAGGGGAAAAATCAATGTCCAGTGAGGGATTTGCATGTCATATGTATGATGTTAGCAATTGTCTCAGCTCACTACAGGATGCTGCTAGAGGACAAACTCAGTCTAATGACCTCTCCTTGTGAGTGTCTTGCCATTGTGTGCCAAATGCCTGGTAGAAAAAGGACATAAGAAGACTTGGTGACATCTGTTGTTGCTTACGGTCGTATCCTCACATCCTCTGTGTCCATACAGCAAAATTACAAATCTTTTAGGATCAGCATTTAAAACTCTCTCTATGTCTACAAATAATGCAGACTTCTCACAGCACAATCTAATGACTAGGGGATACGAAGACCAACCAAAACTGGGTGTCATATCTATTTTAAGGTGCATGAGTACATTCAGTAGTAGAACAGCAGCAGATCTTGGCTTTTTAGAAGCATTTCAGTTTTTCCCCAGATGCTATCAGACACTTTTTTTTTTCCCCTTTAAGCTTGGGTAGAGATACCAACTGACTACTAATCCTTGAATGTAATGAATATTCTACATATGTGTTTCCTTGATTCTACTGGGAAAGAACAATGTAGGATAGAGCAAGAAAGCACATTTATTTGATATTGGTAAGTAAATATGAGTTTCCTGCAAATAAATGTATTTCACTCACATGAGATTCCCCCCTTTCAGGGTCAGGATTCAGGAACTTATACTTTACTAAAAGCAGAATTAATACTGTAATGTGAAGTCATGGATTAGTGGGAATACACGTACAACTGCTTTTGTGTCTGCATTATTATTCTGAGGCCAATGAGCACTTGCATAGATGATGGCAAGAATATGTTTTCAGATAAAATGTCACTTCAGAAAAATACTACTGATTGGAAGTGGTTACATACCACTGCAATGTATAAGGAAAACTGCAGTGACTCAGAGAACTGGAGGACGTACTCCCAGGGAAAAGTTTTCTTGCTTGATATGACCTGTTGATAAAACATTAGAACCCCCAAAAATGTAAAGATCCATTGCTGAGACTGAATTTTGAAAGAAATAACAACAAGATTTTACATTTAGAAGAGTTCTGAAAAAGCTGTGTTTCTTCTAAAATTTTGAAATGAGACTTTGTTTCTATTTGGATATTACTGCGGAGACTGTATTATCATGTGGTGTAGTGGGTGAAGTTCATGCGGAGGATGACAACTGGGGCTAAGCTTCCTGTTTTCTGTGTATGACTTGATTTCTTTAAGGTTGACTTGAGTCCACAAAGAGTGTAGCAGAATAGTACCAATCTCCACAACTGGTGCGCAGGTATCATATAACCAACATTGTCAATTGTGTCCCAGCTGACGACTCTAGAAGTGACATCTTTTGTTTGTACTATGGTAGAGCCTAAAAGGGTTCAGCCCTTGGTTGTGTGAGGCCTGTGCATATGTTGGGGGGAGTGGAGTTTATAGCCCAAAGAATATGCCATTCATCCCTCATAAACCATGAAATTTGACTGAGGCGCTTACATTCAGAGCTGAGGTGCCTCAGTTTCCCTCTGTAATTACTGTGGGAAGAGAGAGGGGCAGCCCCATGGGGAGAATCAGGTCTTAGATGTTTATGTAGATGTGGTATGCCAGACATCTGTTCATAACCCAAACAAGTGAAGGAGCACAAGTGAGATACCAAAGGGGCTGCGGTGCTGATGTAATCTAATATGGTGATATCATCAGGGTATTTTTACTTGATTGTTTGTTTGAAGGGTCTTTGGTATCTGGTTTAGTGTATTTCCCTGCAACCTTGCGTCTTTGGCTATCAGTAGAGTTTCCTCCTTACTTGCTCTTTGATCTGTCATTAGTGGTAGTGGGTAAGGAGGATCTGAATCAGTGGCAGATGTGTTGTGTGGCATCACAGGAGTGAATGCTGCCTGGTGAAGAACTTCCTTAGTGAACCCATTTTTGGGGGTAGCTATTTTCTCTGTACCTGATGTATTCATCCTGCATCAGGAGAGTAATGGAATGGGTAAGTGAGGTGCAATTTGATGCATTTAATTGGTCACCATGACAAAATCGCTATTACACAGTATAGAAGTTCCAAATACAGGGCAGCAGAACAAAATTACCTTTTCTTGGAAAGAGGACAGGACTTTGCGTAGACGATCTTGCAATTATGTGATGTCCCATGCTGTGCTGCTTCTGCTGTCTTCAGTTTCATCTCCTCATTTTTGTTTCCTGTGACCCAGAGACTGTTTCCTTAATATTGATGCTGAAGATCTGTTCATAGCACTAAACTCCCTGTTCTCTCTTTGTTACTGTCCAAAAGACACAATTCATTTGCCCATCTTTCTTTGTTGCAGGCTCTTATCTTTTCCTGCTGGCATTTGAACTTAATAAACGGCTTCCCAAATCTGACCATCACATGTTTTTAGTATAGCATCCTCATTAGCTTGTAGCTTGCCTTTATCACTTCTCTGAGAGAAAGGATTGTTAACATGCTAGTGTGCATGTTCCACATTTCTAGGCAGACTAATTGCCACTTGAGAGAACATAAATAACACCATAATGTACCACTCAAGATTGCAGCAGTGCAAACTATCATGGACAAACAAGATCCTGTCACCACTGTGTATTACATTCCGTTGTTTCTATTAAACCAGCCTGTAAATTAGCAATCTATAACAAAATTGGATCAATATCAAACCTTTTGTTACTGATACAGAAACAACTTAGGGATATTAACTCCGCTGCTTAGTGCTTTCTCCTCACAGTCTGATGGAAATGATAAAAATAAGACACATGATAATGAGATGGTTGTTGATCAGTAAACTTCTGGGGTTTTTAATTATTATTTTTATTCGAATGTTTGAAACAGCACTTGGATCTGGAGTGTGGAAGGGGCACCGTGAGGAAAGTTTGTTCCTATAACAACATGGTTTATAAATGGAGTTCCCTTTCTCAGCTTCTTTCTTGAAGTAGAAAACTACCAGAGTTTATTTCAGATGCAAGGTGCTGAATAGCACTAGCAGTGTGTGAGACAGTAAGTAGAGACAAGGAGTTTAAAGCAATGCTTGTGCGTGTGGAATGTTGCTTTAAGGAGATAAAGCTGGTATTTTGTTTTCTAAGGTTTTCTAAAGCTGCATATCTGTGTGCTCACCTGCAACCCCATTGCTGAGTCTGCTTTCTAACTCCTCTTTCTGCTGTTAATATTTTAGGAAGGAATCATGTTAGGGTATTGTGCCTGAGTAAAGTCAAGTCACTGCCACCTTAACATTGAATGTCACTAGAAAAACATGTCCTAAAAGTGAATGGGCCACCTGTCTTCCCAGAGTCAAAGAAAGAAGGAAACAGAATGGTCTGGGTGAATGTGTCTGAGTCAGCTGAATTTATGACCTGCAACAGGGCCTCTCACAGATGAACAGCTCTCAACTCCACATTCACCTCTGCCTCTGCATGGCTGATAGTACTCCTTCATTCCATTACTTGCAGGCCCCTCAGGATTATTCAGCCAGAGGCTGGATTGGTCCTATTCCACCTGGTATCACTGTGGCAGAACTACTAGTAAGGTTTAGGAAGATTCACAGTATTGCTGATTTGATGTTAGCTTTAATGCTGTCATCTCCTCTTGCACACATACTGGCACGTGGGTGTCTAACTTTAATTGAAATGTACACAGAATACCAATTTAGAGAAGCCTTTTCCTGGCTGCTGAAAAGCTGTGGTTTGGTGACTAAGTTAGGCTTTGTTATTTAGCTGGTTTTGCACGGTTACTCAAATTCATGAGAGATATTTTAGGTGATGCACTCAAAGATTGCATTTCCAAACCAGAGACGCCAATATATTAACTTCCTGTCATCGCTCCCGTTACATTTTAATTAGTTTCTTCTGATTTCAGCAAGGAACTGCCAAATTTATTTAAACTGTCAAACATGCAAAATTAGAACAGCCTAACTGTGATTGCTACCTATGGATATCTCTGTTTTCTTTCAGGTCTCCTTCAATACCTCTTTTTAGGTTTTAATTCTTGTACCTTTACCTGTTGTGCATAAAGCTGTGCCGTTCTCACTCCTTGTAACTAGTCCTTGCGAGTCAGTCCAGCTGTTCTAACTATCCCATCAGGACTCACCAGCCAGCATAGAACAGATAATCTTAAAACCAAGTTATGTTGAAGAGGAGAAGGGGAACATCCCACACCGCGGAGGAAAACAGCAGGCAGTCGTGGGTCTGTGCCACCGTGAGGTGGGCAGTACTGGGGCTTCTACTGTCCGGATCAGCAGCCTGACCGGGTGAGCTGGGTCCTTGTTTCTCCTCAGCAGGGAGACCTGGGCAGGAAGGTTGTGTGGAGAAGGAGAAGCTGATGTTCTTGGTGGCTTTGCCCCAAGATGCAGTGGGGCTGTAGCCAGGAAACAACTTCAAGCCTTGTGAGAGGGAAGGACTCCTTGGTCGACAAACAGCCAGAACCATCTCCGGGAAGAAGCAGGTGCCTGTTAGTCTCTCTTCTCTCAGCTGCCTCTCCCCTTC
>NW_009598504.1:49694-104588 GCF_000690535.1 Cariama cristata | reverse complement strand
AGGTGTGCAAGAGATGGGAGCTCTCTTCTTTAGTAGTAAACTGAACTCCATTCTCCCATCTGGAAACCCATACACATACAGAGAGAAATCCTTGTGGGGAGGACATAGAATGATAGAACCATTTAGGTTGGAAAAGACCTTTGAGATCATCAAGTCCAACTGTTAACCTAGCACTGCCACATCCAATGCTAAACCATGTCCCTAAGCACCGCATCTACACATCTTTTAAATACCTCCAGGGATGGTGACTTCACTGCTTCCTTGGACACCCTCTTTCAATGTCTGACAACCCTTTTGGTGAAGAAACTTTTCCTACTATCCAATCTAAACCTCCCCTGGTGCAACTTGAGGCCATTTCCTCTTGTCCTGTTGCTCGTTACTGGGGAGAAGAGACCGATCCCCACCTGGCTACACCCTCCTTTCAGGTCATTGTAGAGGGCGATCAGGTCTCCCCGCAGCCCCCTCTTCTCCAGACCGAACCCCCCCAGCTCCCTCAGCCGCTCCCCATCAGACTTGTGCTCCAGACCCTTCACCAGCTTCATTGCCCTTCTCTGGACTCGCTCCAGCCCCTCAAGGTCTTTCTTGTGGTGAGGGGCCCAGAACTGAACACAGCACTCGAGATGCGGCCTCACCAGTGCCCAGTACAGGGGGACGATCACTGCCCTGCTCCTGCTGGCCACACCATTTCTGGTACAGGTCAGGATGGTGTTGGCCTTCTTGGCCACCTGGGCACACTGCTGGCTCATGTTCAGCTGGCTGTCGACCTGCACCTCCAGGTCCTTTGCTGCCAGGCAGCTTTCCAGCCGCTGTGTGCGTGGCCATACAGCCATGTGTGCATGCTCTCAGCCATAGTGTGCTTGCCCTCAGAAAGAAATGGTCTTCCAGCCCGCGTGTCTTCTTCTCATGAGGCAATGCATGTACCTCTGCTGGGCTGCATGCAAGGCTCAGTACAGATAGAGGAGTCTTGTCTCTTCCACCATGGGGAAAATAAGAAAGGCCAGGTCTCTGGGAACGTTTTGTTTTTTTTTTTTTTCCACAGATGGGATGTACATCCCCTCTTTGGAATCCTAATTCTAGCTGAATGGTAAGATAGGACTGCATGTGGTTGGAACGGTGCAGGCTTGTATACTGACAGATCCTGCTTGTTCTTCCCAGATTGCTAAAGCTTATTTTTAAAGGTCTCATTATTGGAGATCTTCCATTGTGTATTTAAAGCCACTGATGTCTTGCTATCAATTAAATGAAAACAAATTGTTGTTACTTTGTAATTTAAGGGAGACCTCTCAATAAGAATGTGTTTACCAACAGTTACACATACAGAAGTGTTTTAAAAATGTCCTAAGTACACTGCAGTTAACTAAAGGTGTGAAATGAAGTTGCCTGTGTTCACTGCTTCACAAGCAAGGCCTTAAATTCAATGACTATCAAGGTTACTGGGCTTGGTTTTATTTATTTTAGCAAATGTTTTTTTTAAACATTCCCATTTGCAAAGTGGATTTTATTTTGGTGTGATGTGGGATTTTATACTGTGTCTGCAGCCTGTCTACACATGACACTGTTTTGGTGACATGCATTGACCAGCCCAGTTCTGCTACAGGTAGCCTTTCCGCTCAAAGCACCTGCTGATGTTAGCAGTCAATCAAACAGCTGGTGTTGCTAGAAGATCATTTTAGTTCACCCTCTAGGATGACAAGAATTCTTGTCTGCCATGCAAACAGACAAGGATTTGCTGTTAGTGCATTCCCAGAGTTTTTTAGCTTTCTAATTCACTAGAATTTTTTATCAAAACTAGCTAGCTGTGAGTGTGTATTAGCAAAACAGTATCTGAAATGTAGATGATTTTTTAGAGTCCCTATGTATTTTATTAATGCTTGAAAAAAATGAATTCCATGTGCAAATAATCTGAGTCATTTTGCAATGAACAAGCTGTTATTTATGTATTAACATTTCCTGAAGAGACAGTTTCTATAGAACATCAGGAAGCAGCCATAAAAGCAAATATGGGAAAAAACTGGGACAGAAACAAGTAGGTGCATTTTGCAATTGGCTATGCAGAAACATTCCATAGCAAAAGGTAGGATCACATGCAATACAAATCGCTTGCTTTTGTGAGTTGACAGAAAATAGAATTAAAATTAAGAAGTGACATCTTATGTGACAGAACCTGAGTAGGCAGCACAGCATTTCTCACCTCCCGTTCACTAGCTTTTCTTTTTCAAAATTAGTGAGATTTATCTTATATGACGCCTACTCATGGTCTTCTTGGCAGGAACGAAAACAAAAAAAGAAATGTAGCTATGTAAGATAACACCATGAGTTAACTGCAGCCAAGAAGAAGGGACAAATTTGTCCCTGATGCTATGAAAAAGAACTGTACAAGGGTGGATACAAGCCCCAAAGTATATTTCTTCCTGGGGTTATTTTTGTTTGTTTTTTGGTTTTGTGCTTATAAATTCTACTTCTATTGAGGGAAATCTATATATTGAGCTATTTTCTGCAAAATGAGGATTGGACTGAGATCTGGATTTCAGCTGTGTAAGTTTGAAGTTATTCTGCCAGAGTCAATGAAGTTATTCTGGGTTTATACTTGTAAACCTTTAATCAGAGTATGTCAGTGAGCAAGAAGATGTTACACATGAAAATCAATGGCTGATGCTGCTGTTTTTCTTTCAGGCTGAGCATTTTGATGTCTTGCTTGCTTGGTTTTCTGTGCTGAGTTTTCTGATTCAGCCAGGCTATGCACTGAGACCAATAATATTCTCTATTAGGAGACATGCAATCTGGGATGTTTCTGAAAACAAAACCGAACCAAATCAAACTGCACCAAACTTAACACAGTTTGATTTTAGAAGACTCAAACAATCAAATATTTGGAATTCTGAATTACATGACTTTTAACAGAGAAATGAAGTAGTGCCATCATAGAAATCTGCATGTAAGAGGAGGAGCAGAGCAGGAAGAAGATGAATTATTTTATGAATATATTTGTTAAACCAGAGCTTGTAAAAGAGCTCAAGTAAAACTACATAGAGTGGGTGGAAGGAGTGGAAGCATGATCCATAGAGTAACCATATACATGGTTTTAAAATCCTACTTTTAGGAAGGGGATGAGATGAGAGAAAAGGGTGACCAACATTTAGATTTTAATTTTTTATGTTGTTTCTGATGAGTCACTTTCCAATACTCACACTTGAAGAATGCCTCTAAATTTACCCCTGGGGTGCATGGAAGCGCAGACTTAGTTACAACTTGGTGTCAATGCAGTGATGTCCTCCTGGGCAAGCGGGATGGATGCCAACATCCTTTTCCCTCCCACTGTCCTTAAGTTGCCTGTTACCCCCAAAAGTAGAGGCAACCATTTCCTGCAGTCCAGAGAGAGCAAGAACAGCTGTTGTCCTGTTCTGCTCTCCTGCCTGGTGCAACCACAGCATCGGACCTGCAGTGCTTTGGAAGGAGACACACCAAATCTGTCCTTGAATTTGTGTGAGCTGTGCAGGGCCCTTACATGGAAAGCAATGGCTTGGGCGGTACATGGGGTGTTCTTTTTCAAGCTCTTTTTATTCCAGCAACAAGTATCTGTGGTGTGAGTGTACCCAGTTTGTCTGCATACAGTATCGTGTACTGCACATTGTGTTCTTTGGTATTTCAGTAAAGAGTTAGCATCACACTGGCCTAGAAGAAAGGGAGGTACATGAATACAGCCATGTACCTCGCGTAACACCTCGGTGCAGGTTTCACTGTGAAAAGGAAAGCAGCTCATGTGGCAGGCTCGGTGTCGAGGAGTTAACGGTGTGATTTCACTCTGCATTGCGCACAATGAGAGTTTTGGATGACTGATGACTGTTCTGCTGTACAATTCCATTACCTTTTGCTCATTATCTCGCGTGTCTTTTCTGCTTATTAAGTGAGCCATGCTCAGATCATTTTTGGTTTTGTAGTAGCACCATGCAGCCTTGAAAGTAAACCTCATAGAAGTATAGGAAAACACCTGTGCTTGTTTGCTAGCTATCAAGATATTTTAGGACATTAAACACCAAATTGGGTGTATACTACAAGGTCCTGAAATGTGTAGGACACTTATCACAAAGTTTAAGGTGGCTGGATGTCCAGTAAGATCTGTTGTACAGCGGTGCGCTCTTTTCATGGTTCTCTCTAGCAGTGATCTGACTGCTGTACATATAGATCCGTGACACGCAGCACTGCCACGTTCTTGCAGGTTACCAGTTTTACAGGCATTCGCATTCATGTATGTTTTCATGATCAGGGTACTGGCAACAACAGCGAATTTAACAACAGAAAAAAAAAGAAAAAGCATTTGCAAGTGCAAGTTATTAACTGACACTTCTCATTTAAGCGATGTCACAACCAAATATTTAGACTCCGAATCAGGATAACGAAAAAACATTTTAAAGCGTGATGGAGCTTCTCTCTAATTGACACTTGTACTTCCCTGCTGCTGAGGAAGATCAAGTTTCACAGAAGTATGAGAAGTTAACAGCCCAAGTTCCTGCAGCCTTGGCATGCTTTGTGTGGACAGTGTTTAAATCAGTAATGTCCTTTACTCTAACTTCTTGCTAAATTCTCTGCTTTTGTTAATAAGGAGGTAGGTGAATACATAGTTTGTCACCTAGCAACCTCAGATGAGTGCTCTGAACAGTTTTGGAATGAATAGTTGCTGACAGATTCTTAAAATAGCTAATTGTTTTTTGTTTTGTTTGTGCAAGTGGAAGGTGTGGTCCCCCATATGTGCTTGTGTGAAATGATAAACAGGCAACTCAACTAAAGGGAGAGCAACACAGAAGAGGAAATAAAAATGGAATTATATGGTGTAATTGGCATGCATATATATAGAAATTCTGTTTCTATTCTTTTAAGTTGGCTCTGCATAAATTTGCATGACATACCTCAGGTTCTCTGTCTGTTCCATGACATGCCAGTCAAATTCTTTCCTACAGAAGAAATGGGAACACAGATCCTTTGGTATGTTAAACAACACCCCCCCCTTATCCCACAAGGTAGAAAAATTAGTGCAGGGACTCATCATTTGCTTATGGTAGGTTGTAAGATTGTTAATTCCTGCCTGCATGAGACTTCACCCTTGGATCTTAGACTTAAATAGCGACTGGTAGCAATAATTGAAATTGCGTTAATGACAGCAGCTGCAGTCGGGATGAAGCGCGGCAGCTGTGGGCAATGACAGCTTTTGTATCCTGTTCTCTTAAACAGTGCTCACAGGGAGGGGACTGGAGTCCCTTCAGCTCCTTCAGCAAAATTGTGCCTGGACAGGGCAGAGTCATTGTTAGCCCAGAGCAGGTTGACGTCCGGCAGCTATTAAAAACCCTGTTAGCCTTTGGTGGCTGGGTTTGCTTAATACTCTCTATGATGACCAGCCTAATGATGCAGAACACCTACATGACCACTTCAAGTGACCAGCAGCACTTTCCTTTCCAAATAATAATCTCTTGGTGACAAAACTAATTGAGCAGTTTTACATGGCCCTGATGCCAGCTTACATGTCACGGGATGTCCCTATGAGAAAAGGAGCATGGTCATACCATAACCAAGTTCTGTTTGTACCCAGCTACTGGAAAGGTTTGTTTGGGACAGTGTACCTCACCTCAACAGCTTGACAGACTGCATTAATAACTTAGAGTGAGGTCTTGCTGTAAGTTGGCCCTATGCTGAGGCCATAATTTTGGATGATTGTGCCCAGCAATGAAGAGAAAAGTTGATTTCTTTGGAAACGAAAAGCATCTGATTTCCTCAAACTTAAAAGCCAAAAGTATTGCAACAACTGTTTATTTTGGTGAGTGGAGGCACTTCTTTCATTCATGCAGTACTATAAAGCACAGTATTTTTGTTCGGGGTAGGCACTTTAAGAATAAAGACAGCACTACTGAATGCTTCTGTGTTCTTTAAAAGCTTTCTTGGCTTCTTCTTTCAGCTTCCAATATTTTGTTTGAAAAATAAGAAACACATTGTCATGATGAAGCCCATAGTATGAAGCTTAAACTGGAGGACAAAGGAAATTTTTTTGAGAAAGTGTGAGGGAAGTCAGATGGGTTGGTTAACAACAAGCTGTCATTAGTGGGTTTTAGCTCACTGTCTCTGGGATTATCCTTATCACAATGTAGAGCTTGTTTTCATTTTTAATTTAATCATTGAATAAACCGGTTGCCAGTCAGCTTCCGCTTCTGCCCCTATCTGAAAAGGCCACTCTGCATGTTGTCCACGTATTTAGTGCAAGTCGCGTGTTACTGTCAGGGCTTAGAACGGGGAGGCTGTATGTGTGCATGCATGTGTGCGAGTGCATGCGTGTGTGTGTAGGTGCCTGCTGGGGTCCCTGAGCACGGAGCAGGAGCATCCACCTGAAGGGCACAAGCGAGCTCTGGCAAGGCTCATTGCAAGGCGCAGGCAGGGTCTCCCCAAGAACTTGCACTGGTCCCGTGATGTGGTGGCAGCCTAAGAACACCTGAGGTTTGGGACAAAGCCGTGCGATGAAACCAAATGACCCTTTACGGCACATTTGCTACCATCAGGAACTTGGCCAAGGAATGGGAATGTGGCCGTCTCCAACCTCATTTTCATGGGAGGGAAAAAGAGTTTGGCTACTTTGTGGCAACTAAAGGGAAGTAAAATCACTGGAAGGTTTAGGCAGTTCGCAGAAGGCTCTTAGCAGAATTATCAAGATAAAAGTGAACTTCCTGTAGAGGCAGAAAATGCTTACATCGAAATGTATCTCTGAAGTTGCTAACTGGGTCCTTGCATACATTAGAGACTGACAGTTTCTTCTGATAATTATGCTGGCCCTTTCTAATGTACATTTTAACGCCTAAGCAGTTACTATCCTATAGCACAGTGTGTACCTGGCAGTACTGAGACATTACCTTTCATCTAAGATGCTAGTAACAGGCCATCTCGAACCAATTAATATCAACAGTGGAAAACGTTAACGATAAGCAAGTTAGTGTGGTCATTTAAACCATGACTTTATGCTGAAATATATGTATGTTTATATGTAAATGTGAAAAGAAGCAAAGATGTAACAGTGAGAAGCTAAATATTTTAAAATGTCTGGTATAATAATTTTGTGCTGTCTTTTGGGTCAGGAAGGAGTGATGGATCATCTTCATTGTTCTTTTCTGTTGCATGTTTTTAACACTCACTTTGTTCTCCAGTTTTTTCCATACTTATTGTTATTCATTCTTCCAACTTTCATAAGTGCTAGATTTCAGATTTTCCCTAATTCTGCCCCATTATTTCAGTTTCTTCTGGTTATTTTAGATTTTTATCTTCTTTTTCTTCCTCCTCTAATACTTTCAGAAGAGAACTGGACTTTCATAAGCTAACAAGTCTCTGCAGAGTCAAAACGTTACTTTATATTTTTTCCTCCTTGATTATTTGTGCAGGCTGCAATCAGACTTTCCATTACAGTCACTTGACAGTACGTTGTCAGAGACATTGTACTGATAGTACATTGTGCTTGTGTGTGTATGGATGTGGGTATATAATACTACACCTAAGGCAGGGGCTTCAGTCCTCCAGATTGAGAGGAACCCCAGCAGCAGCCAGTGAAAGCACTGCCAAATGTCTCATGCAGTATGACCATTGCATGACATTTTCCTGTGTGAAAAGCATATGGAACATCACGTTTTTTCCCCCAAGCCAACTCTAATCATCTACTGCTTGGATGCTGAGCTGCTCAGGCTGCCTGAATGTTGGAAGAACACTGATTGCATGTTGAGGAATCATAGCTGTGCAGCTGGTTTACTGCTGTGCAGTGTTTTTCTGTGACATTGCCATGTATCTGACTGGCCCCACTCACTGAGCAAGGCATGTGAAGCCTCTTTGGACACAGTTTCTTGCTGTGTGGTTGGGGGCTGCCTCTAGATGGAAGGGTGCTTTTGGCCTCCAGAATCCTTAGCATGGCTGTGGTAATGGTGTAGCAGTTCTGACTCTTGTCTCTGTGTCCCCTTATCCTAGCTGTGGTTGGTGCTTATCATCTTTCTTTCCTGCATGCCAATTAATTCATCCCTGAAATCTGTCTCAACATGTGAAAATCCCTCAATTGTTAAACCACCAAAGAAGCTAAGTGTATTTTTAGAAATCCTGGGATCTTACTTGTTCCACCAGTGGATTTAAACTTTAAAAGCTAGCTCATGTCTATATTGAATTGTGCAACTAGGTGTTCCTCTTCATAAAACACAATACTGAATATTCATTTTTTATCAATGTAATGTGGAAATAGTGTTAATCCAATATTTTGACAGTTATACAATGATAAAACCATAGAAAATAAGAGCTGAGTATTCAGGTCTGAACAACAGGTAGGAAGGTAAGCATTTAGTTCTTTGAAGCATGAAGTGCACGAAGTCATTTGAGTGCAAGAAAGGCCTTACTGAATCAGACTAGAGGTCCATCTAGCCAAGTACTCCGTCTTTAACAGCAACCAACAGAAAATAGAGGAAGAGCAGAACTCAGGCATATTCCCCTGGGTATGCCTGCTAGGCTTCCAGACACCCATGGCTTAGGCATTTCTTGAGCTAGAGTGTCTTTTCATGCCTAGTAACCCTTTGTGGATTTTTTCCATCCAAAAAATGTGTCTAAAAGTTTCGTGGATTCATGTGAACTTTCTTGTACACAATACCCAGACACAATGAGTTCTGAAGCTGAACTACATATAATTCAAAAAACTACCTCCTTTTTCTTGGACCTGTCCTCTGGACATTTTATTTGATGCCCCTACTTTTCGAATTACGATTCTGTAGATGTCTATCACATCCTCCTTTGATTCTGTTCTTCCAGGCTGAAGACTTCTGGTCTATATGCTGTTTTCTTGTCCAGATGCTGTTTCTGCCTTGAGTGGTGTTGCTTTTTTCTCCATCCTTCTCTGTACCTGGTTCTACTGTGTCTTCCTGGAAACAGCATATAGTTGTGATGAGTGACTGCTGCTTGAACAAAGATTTCTCATTCATACATGAAGTGATTCCTCTTCATACTAATGAGTGCTTTTCCCTCTCTCTTTGTGGCTGTCATGCATTTTGTGTGAATAAGTTTGAATCTTAATCTTTCCTACCATTTATGACTCTATTTATTTTCCATTGGGTTTATTTATACCTATAATAGTTCTTGGCAGATTACCATGACATTTTTGAGAGAGAAAGGAAATCTTCTCCCTTTTCTGTGACTCTTTTTCAAACTGTCTGTGTATTTGAATCCACCAATGTAGAGCCAGAGTTTAGTATTACTTTCAGAGTGTATGTGAGCCGTAATCAACAATTTTGAGCTGCCGTTAAGAATGGTCCATTGAGTCAATTAAAAAGAAACAAATGCAAAATGGAAGATAGAAATACTATAAAATTACATTGCTTCACCAAGCGGGCAAGGAAGCTTATTGCTGAAAAAATGCTAATGGATGTACATTAGCAAACAGGTAAGTGCCCAGGAGATAATGAATAAAGAATTTTAGACTTTTCTTGGCAATGTAGATTTTCTTTGTAATGAGTGGTAGTGATCACTTCTTAGGATGGAGAGGGCGCTAGCAGCAATATTGATTTCCTTTCTGTTTTGTGGTTTGCGATGGTTGTTACAGAATAATCATAATTCAGACTGGATCAAAGATAAGTTTAATGAACCAGGGACTTCATTAGCATTTTACATTCCATGTCTCACCACTGGATTAAAAGGACTTTCATGTTCTTTAAGAAGAAAATGTGTCGGCCCTCCATAGGACAGCCTCAGAATCCCAGTTGGACTTGGTACCATAGGGCCAAGATTACACAAAGCAACAACAATCTTTTCCCCTTCTGCTTTGCCAGCATCTCCACTTCAAAAAAAGTTTAATGATTCACATATTTGTGCTTAGCTATGCAAACTGATTGATTATGTTTTTATCCTTCTTTTCCTGCGTTCTGTAACTGCTGGGTTTGAATGTGCTTTGGATTTTCTTTCTCTTAGACCCTTGCAGTAATAGTATTAAAGTGTTACAAGTGTGTGTGTTTGTGTGTGGATATGTATGTTTGTTTTTCTTTTTACTTGAAAGTTTAAATAGTAGAAAACATTTTATTTTATCTCTTCTGTCAGGAAACAGCTGTTGTTTTTGCTTTGCAGTCCAGCCTGGTTTACACTGGGGACTTGAGGAAACAGGAGGTTCCCAGGAGAGCCCTGGGAGACGAGGCTCGTTTTGCTGCTGTTGACGGAGGAATAGGAAGGGTCAGGATGGAGGCTGCTGTTCCTGAACGATGATGTCCTTGCACAAAGCACCTCTTCAGGACTAGTTGCCACCCAATATTTACCAGTCAACCGTTGGTGGCAGAAGCAACAGCCAGTCTAGCTTTCTGGAGCTCTGCTGGAGGCAATGTAGGACCAACTGTGATCTGTTTTCACATTCTACAACCTGTTACCCTACGTGAGAGCTCAAGTTGCCTACGGCTCATCCCTGCAGCACCTTATCAGAATACAAGTATTGTGTTTTGCAGCCATTCCCCAGCCAATCCAGATCACCTGAAAATATAAGGCAAGTCAGATCCAGGATTGTTAGTGAGGAAGAGCTTTTGTGAAGTTTCTAATAAAAACTGTAATGACCTCATGGAAGCTGATACAAATTACTCTGTACTTCTGTTGGTTTTTCAAAGAGAAGCATCAAACTACTGCATTTCATACACTTGTTTGGGTGAAGAAAAGTGAACTAGGTGATTGAATGACTGCAGAGAAGCTGCTTTTGTGTCAATTGACAATGGAAATTAGCTAGGAAATTGCTCAAAGGACTGGTGTTTAGTTACATAAACTTAAAATTAGAAGAACATTCTGTACTGTATGAAGGAAAACATATCTGTGACATTTGGTACAAGCTAACATTAGTCAGGGTAATTAAATTCAATGTTTTTCAAAGATTAATAGATGTTTTACTTCAAGTGCTTCAGCAAGCACAGAAATGGGAGGAAAAGAGCATTGCTTTACCACGTTTTCTTCTTTCATGTGTTCTGGTACATTAATTTGCCAATATCAGAGAAGTGGCTAGCTGGGTGGGTTCTCTTGATTTCAGGTAGTTTTCAAAAGCAAATTGCTGCCCTAGGAAGATAAACCACATTTTGAAAGTCATGTAAGAATTTCAAAATAGAACTGACTAAAAAAGGATTTTCAGTTCCAAGGAAGTATTGGTTGATTGTCTACCTTGGAAATCATCAGGAAGATTAAAAAAAAAAAAGAAAACCCACACCCCTGTCCCGTGCTGTTTCCAGAAGATTGACATTTTTCATTGCAAGGCAAATTATTGACACTTCCACCTAGGGAGAATTGAAAGAGAAGTTGTAGAAAGCTGTTTTCCTGTGTTGCCTGCCTTCCAAGGACTTGGAGAGTCAGGTAACCCTCAGGATGCTGAGGCCAGCGGGACCAGTGTCCTGCCTGCTTGGTCAGCCAAGCTCTACAGCCTGCCTGAGGATTGGACTGTGACCTCCGAGATAGGTGAGGCAATTCTTCCAGTCAGTTTTGGGAAACAAGGATTTATGTACCTTTTGGAATCTTCAGTGTATGTGTCCTCTGTGCAGCCAAGCAGGACTCTGCAACTGCTTGATAAAACCCTTACAAGCTAGCCTGCTCACACCAAATCCCCAGCACAGTGACAGTGAAGCAGTAAGGTAACCCGCACTGATAAGCATATGGTCCATGCTGCATGTGAGATAAAATAGTTTCTCTGCTCTTTCGTTTTGTTTTTTTTTAAATCATGGCTGTATTTTTATTTAGTTCTTATTTTTATGAAGACATTGTGTAAACATAGCTTTGTGATCATCAATATTTTGAAAATGCTGAAAACTAGTTTGATCTTTTTGGGACTGAAGGGACTTATACTCACGCTGTCAGCTGTTGCGGTAGCGTCACTTTGGTTGATGCCTCACAAAATCATCTGATTACATGAAGAAACACTGAAAACTGTGATATCTCATTGCATGGCATTGAGTATTCCCCTCAGCCATATGGTAATTAGCCAGGTCCCTCCTTTTACTTAGGAGCTTGTACTATGTCAGGAAAACCCAAAGCAAAGCATTTCACACAGAATTCGGAGATGCGTGATAGCAGTCTCTCCTTTTATCCCCCTCTCTTCAGGTGTTTGTAGGAGCCAAGCACAAGCTAGCCCACAGTATAGCAGAAGTATGTGATATTTATTCACATAGATACATAAGAATGAAAATTTCTGCTCTACAAAATTTAGTATTTAAATTAGACCAATAACAGTATGAATAGTGACAAAGGCCATGCTAGATAAGATGGGGTGATTGTGTTAAGTACTTTTGAAAGTAATTTTATTAAAAGAAATGGATCTTATAATTAGTTTTCTGTTATGTGGCATATTCCTTTTTTGGTAACAGCAATTATTCTTCACCTTTCTGTTTTTTATAGGCAGGCAAGAGAGTGGGAGTAGATCATGCTACAGTAGAAGCGAGTGGAGGAAAACTCGTTCACTGGAAGTGGTAGTTCCAAAGGGATCAGGTCAAGCTACAAAACTCCAACTTGTTCTCGTGCAACCCAGTTTTGTGAGTAAAAAGTCTTTGCATTTGGAGTATTGTATGCATGTTGTTAGAGGGTGAGTTGACACCTTCTATATTTGGCCCTCTAACAGTACACTGATGAGTTCGGAAAGGAGTCAGGAGAGGTGTGTGCAGCCGTCTTGTTATACTGTAAGTAGCAGTTCCAAAGAAATGAATCAGACAGTGTCAGCTAATGAATACCTGCAGATATAATCTCTATCCTATATTTAAAATCAATTCACCTTAGTAGAAAATGCGTGTGGATCTTGAAAAGATTTTTATGCAGGCAGTTCTGAGAGTGAGACTGAAGCTGTATGCCCCTTACCTGACACTGTATGAGGCTAATGACTAAAAGAAGTAAAAATTGATGTCTCTCTCATAATTTTGTATCTTAATGTTTTTATTATTAAAGGTTTTAGAAGGATTTAGATATAAAGGTTTTAGAAGCATTACTGAACTTTGGGAGAAGATTAGTCAGCATGCAACTGTCTTTGACCTTGACAAGCAAAGAAGACACAGCACTGTGTGGGTGTCAGGGAGAGCTCTATCATGACTTGACTGACATTCACCTACTCCTGTAGAGGCATTTCAGATACATATTCCGTCTCCTTTGGAAATCAATCTTTTGGGGGCCTGCTTCCTTAAAATGTAGTTAAATTGCTCTGCAGGAAGGGGATATGCTATGAGGAGCAAATGGGATGTTTATAAGTTTGTTTATGTTACGCAGCAGTCAGGAGACAGAAAAATACCCATGTCAAATATTACGAGTTTACTCAACATCTATTGATTGATTGTGATATTGATTTTAATATGCAGGTTAAGGTACATGTGTTTAGTGTCAGGCAAGAAGAATGACAATGAGAATCAATGATCATTAAAAATCCCATACTGTGGCTGGGAAGGAAAGGCATTCTGCTCTCTCTGATAAGTATGGCTAACAGAAAATGTGTAAAAAGCACAAATGAAGAAGACATGTTTATGCTGTGTTTTTTGAAGAGGAATGAGGCATGGTATGAGTATAAAAAGAAAAGTCTTTGGACTAACATATACGATATAGGTCTGTGAATAAAATAAACGTAGTGTAAAGTATCTGTAGCCTCATTACATTCTGTAGATATCAGTATTCAGGTGACAGAATAAGTCACAGTGAAAAAAAATTGCCTTTTAATTTTCTAGTCTATGTACTGTAACTCCTCACGTAAATGCTATTGGTTCCTATTAGAATTTAGAAATATTTCCTGTGGTGATCTGAATTTATTATGTTGTAAAGTCAAATTGAATTCGATTGCTTTCTAATATCTCAAAAAGTAGAAATGTTGGAAATTATATTTTTTCTGTGCTACTAACTGGATTTATGTTGAGGAACTTTAAGCAAAGATATGTAAATGTCTTTTGTGATGTGATAAATGAATTACATAAGGCATCAGTAGTGTTCAGTATAGGTTAAATAATGTCGATTTGGATCATAGCTAGCCTTTTCTCTTCTGCAAAGTGGAGCAGAGATGCGTATGTTCTGTGGTGGGTCAGTTCTTATACTCAGGGTTGCAAGGGTTGTGCACCTTCTTAGCAGCAAGTCACTGAGATGGCAGCGCCCTGTTTTCAACAAACTGGGCATTTGTATAGGACAGGCTTGATTTCCTTCTCCTTCGCGAGTCAGGGACACAGACATCACCTCCAGGTGAGGCAGAAGTCAGGTGAGGCCGAAGAGCACTGCTGCTCCCTCCTGCAGGACGCTCTGACTATGATGCTTATTGCGGTTTGTGGCTAAATACCACGGTCTGTTCCTGAGAAAGCACTCTGCACATATGCCAGGCAGACGGTGACTGCTACAGTTGGAGTGATGATTCCAGTAAGGATATTTCCACAGATGTTTGTGGGCAATGCAAAATATGTTGTACTTTTCATGAGATTTTTCTATTAGCCAGTAAAAATTGCTTTAACTGGTTGCAGGGTGAGAACAGAAATATCACTTTAAAAGGTTTTAAAGACTCAACTGCTGTATTGTTCTAGAAAAAAAACATATCAAAGAGAAATTTCACGTTGGAACTGGGATGAAGAACATCTGTATTTAGACTGTATATTTTGAAGCAATTTCTTATTATTTTGTAGAACGTATCTGTGTTAGTGATGGGCTGTCTATCGCTAACACATTGCTACACATCTAACATATTGAGGATTTATAGCTTCCTTTGCTACTTTTTGTGCCACCAGTGGGACTCCACGTATTCTGCGGCATGCCTTTAATTAATTAGCCTTTACCCATCCTGTTTGGGGACAGAGGAACTTAATACATTATTACTAACTAATGAGCAAATTCTACTTTCTGATGATTAGATTTTCAGAAGTAATGTGAAATATACATTGTACATCCTTCACAGGGAGACATCATCAGATGGACTTCATTAATTAATCAGCAACATTCAGTGCCTAGCATGGCTATGCAGGTGCTACAATAAAATAACCATTATTTGAAATTGTTTTTCACATTTTTCATTGTTTCATAGGAAAATGGCCTAGGGCTTATTTTCTCTGTGATGTTAGCTCCATTTATAACTCAGATCCCATACAGAAGGAAAATGCATTAACTTTAATGTGTGTCAGTACTTCTAAGTTGAACTGTTAATCTGGATCACCCAAACTGATCTTGCCTCAGGTTAGTACAGCTTATTATACTGTGTGGATGTGGACTGTATCTGTTTTGGTACTGCACGTCGTATGTTAGTTTCCTGTAATTCCCCCGCCTCCTTCCCCATACAACCAGAAAGACAGGCAATTTCTCCCACAATTCATTCCTGGAAAAGAAAACGTTGCGGCTTAGCTTATTGCGGCAAAGGAAGTTTTGTGTTTTCCCTTTAGAAATCTTTGTGCCAGATGCAGCCGGTGGTAGTGCCTTTTATGGGCTCAGCTCTCTGCGTGCTGCAGTGCAAAAATGGCAGGCTGACTCGTGCAGTGAAACAGCCTCCCCACTTTGTGCTTCCTCTCGTGTCTGGAAAAGTAAGGAACCAAACTTCCTTCCTTCCTTCGTTGTGAGGCTGGAGTAGGCATCAGGACTCTGGTCTCTGTGTTTGGAGGAGCCCAGTGGCTGACTGAGCGGAGCTGCCTTGCAGAGGGTGAGGCATGAAAGCGGCAGAGCAAGGTCAGACACTTCCTTCCCGTGCTGTGGTTGAAAGAAAGGACTGAGCTCTACACTATAAAGTATCATCTGAGATGTCTGATCCCCATGGTCCTTCAGCCTGGAGAGCTAAGACCTTAAACCGCCACTGAAATGGTGGCTGAAGGTCATACCATGAAAGTCTTGCCTGCTTCACTGTTTTGCACAGAATGCTTCAGGACCATTTCTAGGGAAGCACCCACCAGATTAGTAGAGCTCTCTCCTTCCCTTGAAATCCCACTTGCTGGCAGGGAACCTCTGCAGCTGAATATGAAATTCGTACTGCTGATTATTCATCTCTGTACTGTTGTTGAAGGTCAATTTGTTAAGGACAGAAATGAATATGAACAGAAACATGCTGACTAAAGAAAATGTTTAAAATTGGAAAATGTGAGTTTTAGTCCTACTGTAGACCACTTATAATCAAATAAGGTAAACAAGTTAAGTCCATTGAGAACTAACATAAAGTCTCTATGGATTGAAATTCTCTGAATTTTGCCATTTCATGGCAGCGACAAAGATATCCTTATGGAGACGGCAGAGATCACACTGACAGAAAAGACTAGCATCATGTCTAGCCCCGAGAGGGAAAGGTGAATGTCATGATGGGATGTGTGCTGCAGAGAACAGTTTTTAGACCCTGGAAATGGCTGGTTCTTAAAGCAGTCGTTAGAACATCAGGAGAAACAAGTCTTGAATTATCCTGATCCAGGACTGAGTTTAGAATGTTGCTGCTAAATAGCCACAATACAGTAATTATCACAATACACTCAGATTTATCCCTTTCGCCGCAATAATGCAGAACTACATAAAAATCAAGGAACTACTTCCACGAAATGAAAAGGAATAACCAAAAAAAAAAAAATTGTTTGTGGCATAACATGGAGATTGCTTAAATATAATATACTGGAACCTCAGAATAAATGTATTTTACTTATGGAAAAAGAAAACTTGGAGAAGAACTCCAAATAAGTCTTCAGCGTTAATCATCAGAGTAAGGGGGATTACTAGGACTTAAAAGACCTAAAATGAACATCACATTCAAATGGAAAAAGGACATAAACAAGTTAAATGTAAAATTAATAAGGCAGGACCAAAAAAAAAAAAAAAAAAAAAAAAAAACAAAACAGAAAAGACTTTAGGGAACAATTTTCTAAAGGCATAAAAATTAAAAATATACTTATTTGTCAAACGTATTTGGAAGCCTGCCAGAAAGACTGTGGGGCCAATAGATAATCACGGTTTAATAGGAGTTCTCATGGGACAAAAAAGCAGAAAAATTAAACCAATTCTTTTCAGTGAGCGTCACCACCAAGAAGACATTGAAACCAGAGGGCTTTGTGTTACAAGGAGAGGAGTTTAAAATAGTGTCAAACAAAGGTGTCAAAAGAATAAGATTTAGAAGAAACAGATGAGTGAATGCAGACAGATTACCAGAACCAGGTGCTATTTACTTGGGCGCCCTAAGGGAACATAAATATGAAAAAGGAAACTTTCAGCTATGCTATGGTGTCTATTGATTAAATCAGTTGTGGTACTAAATGAGAGTGAAATGGCAAATATAAATTCAACTTTCAAAAAATATTTAAGTGGAATGGGGAATTCAAAAAGCTTAAGACAATCTATAAATTTGATAGTGTGTGAACTGTTAGAAGCCATCCTAGAACTAATAGACACAAGGGAAAGTACAATATAATGAGGAAGTATCAACACGGCTTTTGAAAGGGGATTAGTAGCTTGAAAATCTATTAGAGTTGTTTTATCATCACTGAATATACAGAAGTGATCCAGTTGATACTCTGCCAAAAAGCTTTTTGACAAGTTCCCTTGCTGAGGCTCTTAAAGAAATTAAGTTGTGGTAGGATAGAGGAGAAGGTCCTCTGCATATTAATAACTATTTAAAAGGTAGGAAATGGAAAGTGGGAATAAATGGTCAAATTTCACAAGGGAGGAGAGTGACAATGGAATTTTAGGCATCTGTGCTGAGGCCTTTACTGTTAAACATAATGATAAATAATTATACTTTATATGAGTAAAGTGTGTGTGTGTGCATGTACAATATACATATATGTATACTCATATTTTAATATACAGATGAGAACAGGACATGAAGTTTGTATTCTGTATCTACAAGTGCAAAGCACCCAGGAAAGGCTATGCTAGCTATACACCCATAGTGAGAGGATCTAAATCAGCATTGCATTACCATGCAAAACAGAGAGCCCGGAGTCACTGGAGACTGTTCTGTAAACACATTGGCTCCATGCTTAGCACTGTTCAAAAAAGCAGACAGAACATTAGGAACTATTAGGGGGGAAAAAAGTGATGTTTACTGGTTTACTTTCTATGTCACTGTGATTAATCATAGTTCATCTACATCCGGAGTACATTTGTGGAGGTCTGAGCATCACTCCCTGCATTTTAAGAAGAGTGTAATATAATTCTAAAAAACATTATAGCTCTCTGTTTTGATAGATAGATATTGTATCTGTTACATATGTAAGGTGGTAAGGATTGCTGCGGTACAGAGCAACTCCTATACAAGGGAAGATTAAATAGCCTGATGTGCTTCAGGCAGGAAGGGAGAGGGTTGAGAGAAGAGAGATGGAGTCAGGCAGCAGGTTTCAGACATGCACTTTTTCATGCAGGGCAGAATTGGTCTTGGAACTCACTGATATCGGTGGAGTCCAAAAGTATAGATGGGTTCAAACAACAATTGCAAAACAGGTATGTGGAGACATCTCAGTCAGCAGTTGTGGCTACAGCATCTGGCTGAGAAAAGGCAAACCCCACAGTCCCGCAGCAGTGTAACTCCATTGACCAGCACTGCTGTGGTCCGAAGCCAGATGTGTCCTTCCCCCCCACAATTCTGTTGTGCTGGCTTCGGTATACATCTGATGCTGCGATGAGCTGTTTCAGGTCTCTGAAATAAAGGACAATAATCTCTTAGTTGTAGGGCTACTTTTTTGTCATCTCTGTGTGCTGAAGTGATTCATCACAGAGGCTGGTACATGCCAATGCCTGGACAAAGGGGTGGGCAGGACAGTGTGATTTGGGAGCGGGGTCATGCTCTGGTTTATATGGGTGTAATCTGCCTTATAACTGCGCCCTGAGCAGTGGGGGAAGTCGTTCTGTCTGTTCTTACATTTCTTGCCTGAGGACTTTGCACAGGCTGTTATCAGGCACAGGGTGGATGAGGTCCCGTTTGACTTCCTTATGTTCTTATGAATTGTATCGGTTTGTTGGTACATTTCTCTTAGGTTTTGCTTCCTTGCTGCCGAGGATGCAAGCCAGGCTTTTCCCATCATATAGAATCATCGAATCGTTTAGGTTAGAAAAGGCCTTTAAGATCATCAGGTCCAACTGTTAACCCAACACTGCCAAGTCCAACGCTAAATCATGTCCCTAAGTGCAACATCTACACATCTTTTAAATACCTCCAGGGATGGTGACTCAGCCACTTCCCTGGGCAGCCTGTTCCAATACTTGATAACCTTTTGGTGAATAATTTTTTCTTAGGATCCAATCTAAACCTCCCTTGGTACAATTTGAAGCCATTTCCTCTTGTCCTTTCGCTTGTTACTTGGGAGAAGAGACCGACACACACATCTTGGAGGGATGGCTGCAAGGCTTATTCCAGCACAGCTAAATTCATTTTAGACCAGTGTAAATATAGTGCGTAGAAAGTTTTCCAGACAGCTGGTCATACTTTTGCCCCCTCTAGGTTGTTTTAACTGTGTCCAGAAGGGACAGGAACCTGCAAGATGCTCTTACAGTCTTGTCTAAATAGAAGACTACTGTGTTCCCTTTCATGGCCCTGGTTCTATTAAGGCTAAAAGATGACATTTTGGGTCGGATTTGGCTGGTCTTAGGAGTCACGTCTCAAAACTGTTAATTTATGTCTTGAATCCTCTCTCCCCTGAGAGCGCCGTTCCTGCTTACTTTGCACCTGAGTGAGTCTGCTCAGGAGCAGAATGTATCTTACCTAAACAGAGATCCAGGCTATGAAGGTGCGTGCCACCGTGTACCACACGCAGGCGATGGTGGACCCAGCCGTACTTACTGACTCATTTGTGGCCCAAATAGTGTAACCTTACAGACAATACCCAGCAGATAGGTATGATTTATAGAAACATTTGTTGGCTAATTGGTGGCTTATGATAAATGCATTTGGGAAGAAACCACACAGTTTACATACGGGTATATCTGCAATTAAAAAAAGAAGTGGGAATGAATCAAAGAGCTGCCTGTTGCAAACTATTCTCTCATCTCTTCTGAGAACCAGGAAAATTCAGATACCATCTGCAATTCCTAGTTTGCAAAATTAAATAAATAAAAGGGTTCATTGAAAAGACGATACAGTAACTGTCTTAGTATCACTTAAGTATTATGATCTTCTTAGAAAACCTGACATCTCTGAGAGGAAATACTGCTGCTTTGCATGAAATACAATGGTTTAACATCAACATTAGCACTCTATCTGTGTTAGAGCCAAAGTATTAATTTCCCAACCTTTGGAGTATCATAATTTTGCATTATTATGTAGTATTCAATGCAATAAGCATAAATTTTTCAGTAATAGAAAGGTTTGAAACAGACTGAGGGAGGAAATGAGTGTTTTCACAGGCCACTAGGTTTGTCTGAAACCATGTGCACCTATTTCTGGTATCTTGTTTCCATAAATAATAGATTGACAGCTTCACAGTTTCCAGAGGATACACGGTACCTATAAATGTCAGACAAATAAATTCAAACATTCCTTTTTTTCTGTGATGGATAGCTTAGTGTAAGGTTTTTATAGTTCTAAATAAAACTCATAATTTAATTTGCCTGGTGCTTTAAATGAGTCTGAGAGTACTATGACAAAAAAGAGAGAAAAAAAGGAAAAAAAAGTGAGTCTGTTCATCCCTCCTAAACAATTACCGTTGCTATATATTTAACAGATGGTTTCCTGAGTAAGACAGGGTTATTTGATGGAAGTATTTAACTGATTTCTATTATTTGGTGGAAAAAATTAACTGATTTCTATTGCTTACTGTATCTTATACCAAGCCCCAGTGACAGCTTTAATACAGGAATGTATTTTTTCTGAGTGTGGAGAGATAAGGACACAAAGCTTGAATCTTGCTCACAGAAGAACAGAGCTGGGTTCTAAGGTGTACTAGAATGAATGATAAAGCAGAAACCATGATAACATCGTCTTGTCATCATGCATTAGTAATCTTCGGGAAGTAGTCTTCTCTTTCTGATCTACTACCCCCAACTGTTTTCCGGTGGAGGTGTGGACTCCAAGTTGACAGTGAAAGTCTGACAGAAAACAGACGTGTTTTCCTTATCTTTCCTGGATTCCTTTGAAGGGAAATACAGATTTGTGATAGCCAGTGCACTTGATGTATTTCTTCATACTTTTTCATGCTAATTTTTAATGATTAAATAAGATGGCTGGCTTTCTGTGAAACCTCCTGGAAAGTGGGGAGAGTGCCGTGGGAGCCTGCTGAGTGAAGGAGAGAGCAGGGCTGGCAGCCAAGGGGGTCAGAGCCCAGGGCTGGGCTCCTGCAGGGAGGCCAGCACAGCGGAGAGGTGTAACGAGCTGATAGACCTCAGAAATAAGGGAAAGGAAACATTCTGGGGACTGAAGGGCTGTGCAGTGCCTGGGGCACCTCAGAGAGTCGCTGCGTTTGCTGAAACTAGTCCTATAAGCAAAGATGCCATGGACAGGGAGAGACTGGATTATAAACTTTAATTTGCACTCTGAGATAGTGGCTTTGAGTTTTTTTCTGTTTAAAAACCCTCATATTTTTGCTCCAACAAAATGCAGCTTTTTTTTTTTTTTTTCCTAGCTGAAAAGTCTTTTAATCTGTTTTGGTGAGCTCACTTTAAGGAGATGATTGACGTAGATCCTCCTCAAAGCTCTGGCTGACTTGGAAGCCCTTCATGTACTGATCTTGCATGCTACAAATTGCTGCGCTAGTTGGCATTGCTAAATATGTCTCATACTTAACACACAGGTCTGGTAGGTGCAACTGATTAGTGAACACTAGAAAGGAGACATGCAAGGTTATGACATGTAGTTGCAATCCATGGTTTTGGGTGATGTAGCACTGCATGATCTAGGAGTGCTTGAAAGAAGTGGGCATGTACAAAGCAAAGGAACTGTTTCAAATCCTGTTAGACAGGCAGGAGTTTCAGTAGGAAACCATGATCCTAGGAGTCTCCTTCCTTTTTGGGGAAGTGTTTGCTCTGAGCATCTCCTTAACACAGAGAACTCATGGCATCTTCTGTGAATGGCCACAGAGAGAAGGTCTCTTGTTTTCTTCTTTTCCTTTTCATATACCAAAAACCAAAGCTTTGGAACAGAGTAAGGATAATGCTGAGATATGGCCATGCTTGTTGTAGACCAAGACATCAGAAGTGAAACCCTGTCTGTGAAATTAAAAAAAAAGATGTTTAGAAAAGAAACAACCAAATTTTTATGTATACACAGAAATGTTCCATAGAGCAAAACTGGCTATGCAACATCTGCTTTTAATTTTTGGACAAAACTCAGTACTGCCTAGCATTCCTAAACTCAGGCCCTCTGAGAGTTCACTTAGAAAAGCAAATAAGCCAACTTTCAGTGTACAACATCCTCTCCTTTATAAATTATTTGTAGGCTAAAAAATTTCCATGGAGACTAAAAATGGATCTTCTCCCCATGTCTCAAAATGAGCTCCAGTGTTACCCCCAATAAAATTTGTGATGACACCATCTTTAGTGTGCTGGCATATTACTCGTATAACTGTTGTGGTTTAACCCCAGCCAGCAATGAAGTACCACACAGCTGCTTGCTCAGTCCTCCCCCACCCCGCGCTGCCCCTGATGGGATGGGGATGAGAATTGGAAAAAAGTAAAACCCATAGAATGACATAAGAACAGTTTAATAATTGAAATAAAATATAGTAATAATCATGATGATGAAAAGGGAGATAACAAAAAGAGAGAGAGGAATAAAACCCAAGACAGACAAGTGATGCACAATACAATTGTTCACCACTCACTGACCGATGCCCATCCCATCCCCGAGCAGCGATCGTCCCCTCCCAGCCAGCTCCCCCAGTTTCTATACTGGCCATGCCGTTCTATGGTATGGAATATGCCTTTGGCTGGTTGGGGTCCGCTGTCCTGGCTGTGCTCCCTCCGAGCTCCTTGTGCCCCTCCTCACTGGCAGAGCGTGGGAAACTGAAAAGTCCTTCACTTAGAGTAAGCACGGCTTAGCAACAACTAAAGTATCAGTGTGGTATTATTCTCATACTAAACGTTATTCTCATACCAAATCCAAAACCACAGCACTGTACCAGCTACTAGGAAGAAAATTAATTCTATCTCAGCTGAAACCAGGGCAGTAACAAAGCCACAGCTTATTTCTAGTAAATTTATTATAAAGAATCTTTTATTATTGCTGGCAGCACTTTTGTCTGAGTTATATCTGTGGAGAAACATCTACAGGTACCTCTTATTTGGTAAGAGGAACAAGAGCCTTCTAACATACTTGTAAGCCTAAGAAGACACTCACAGCCAAAGTCAGAAACTGTAGCTTAGCATTAAAGGAAAACATTGTCGAAGCGCTTTGTAAAAGCTGACACTGATGAACTAGAGTGGTGCTTGCCATCCTGTCTTGTGCAGTATTGATTGATTCAGTTACAGATGCTAGACCTGCACGAGTTCTTCAGTGTAGTTTGAACATGTAAGTTGGAAGAAGTTTTAAGTCTGACTATGAGGCCTCTTACAAGTATGTCAAGATTGAGTTGGTGATGGTAATAGCTGAGTGGCTTTGGCATTTTCTACCTCTTCTTTTAAACAGTACCTTTACTATAAACATTTTTTATAACACATAACATAAAAACAATTTGTACCCATTGTCTCCAGTACTTAGGAATGATGATTCTCCAACAGAGACAGATGAATATTTGGTCTCCTGCTAGTGAGAAATAGGCTGTTTTCGGAACATAGCTTGTACTTCCTATCTTACTTCTTTTTCTTGTATTATTTTATTCATCAGATGTATGTTTTGCGTGATTCCCAGAGTCATGACTGATTTGCACTTTGTATTGTCTCTGTCTCTGGAGTTTAGGGTGCTTGGGCTAAAGTTTGATGTACTGAGCATTTCCAGGAATAAACAAAGACAAAAGCAAAACTGATGTAACAGTAGCCGAGTGAAAAACACTATCCAGGAGGTAACTCAGATCTTCAATGCATTAAAATTGAGAGCTTTCCACGTGAGAGGTTAAAAACCCCTAAACCCAACTTCAGTGCACAAATTAATGTAAATTAATTTTAATGAGGTAACAGAAAGTTCATTAAGAAAGAGGATTTGATAACTCTGGAAATAATTTTTATGAGGGTTGTGTAAGAAATTAATATAGAAAGTATGAGAGTGATAAACCACAATCAGAGCATAAGAAAAAAGTGTATCCAGTGAACGAATACCAAAGTGTTGTGGAACTCACTATGAATGCTATCAGTATTGGGAAATGCCATTTAACACTCTTCGTAAATACTGAACTAACTTTGCATTAGGTGCCGATACAAGAAATGGGTAAAAAAGTGTCCTTTATCTTGTCTGGAGAATCTCCTGCAATGAAGTATTGAACAATTCTTAAGCATTTGTGTGGTTTTTTTCTGTGAAAGTATGTGTAAACTGAATTTGTGCTGAGGCTTTGAAAGTTTATTCTGACCTATAAAGCATACTCCAATCTGATTAAAAAGAAATGTTAAATAGATTTCAGTTGTCTGTTGAGGGATGAGGAGGAAAATGGGCTTTTCCCTTTATACAGTCTTATATTCAGGTTGAAATCTGTCTTGACAAGCTAAGGACTTTAGTGGGATTGTACCACAATGTTTACAAAGCCAACTTCTCTCTAGTGCCCTAAACTATAACCTACTTATCCCAAAAGGTTTACTGGAAATTTAAAGAATTATGTGAAGGCGCAGCACAGAAAATGGTCACTGTCCAGACCATATTGTCCTCAGTTGGAGGGAAACTGAAGTTGATATTTTCCAATATTATGGCTCTGAGAAAGGAAGCAAAACCATCCAGAGATGCTCAGAGATCTGTACACAAATATTCTCAGTGGTGGTTCCAGCCTCAACCTTTGGAAAGATACTTGAACCATAACATGAAGAATCATGGCTAAAGCTGAGAAATGTTGAGAGCCAGACTAATTTTCACCTCCTTGTTGTAATTTCATGGAGACAATGTTTCAGTGGTATGTTGAATAGTCCCCAAACTCGTAGGCTGTTGGCCAACCAAAAGGAGACCTTACACTGCCAAGCTACAGAGATTCAAAGGTGCTGCGTCCATATTTTGCAAGCCACTAGATGACTCTATGTTAATAAAGGCATCAAAATGCTATTATTATTATTGTTTTTGTTATTTGTAGAGACCACATAATGTGCTACTTTGAGTCAGGTAGCTGCTGTTAAAGAGCAGTATAACTTTCGGGAAGATACCCTGAAGGTACATTTAACAGGCAATGCAGTACATTACATCCCCTAAAAATAATACAGGCAAGAACAAAATAAAGGCAAACAGAGCAGGATGTGATTGCTGTGTAGAAAGTGCTCTTGCAGAACGAGGGCTCACGCTATGCCAGCCCTTCCCGGGCAGACTATTACTGCGCGTGGTCTCTCTCGGGGAGCAGAATGGCGAGTCGCAGCTGAGGCTGGCGAGGGCGAATCTCGCTGGTGCTTTGCAGGATCCAGCCTCAGGCTTGTAACTAAGCGTGTCGTGAGCTCCAGTGTCTCAGGTCACTGCTGGGGACTGCTCTCACCTTGCTCTACCGGGGGGTGCTGCTGCTGCAAGGCGGGCGTGGAAGGGATGAAACCCTTCCATTTCATAAGGTGGTTGGGCGTCAGCAGTTACCAGCTGCCCGGTGCCTGTGGAGCATTTCCTCCATTTCAGCAGCTGGGGTGGCGTTTTCCCGGCTTGCTGCAGTGCAATGATTAGATTGCTGTTGCTAGCCAGCTCGCGCAGAGATGCTGCAGGCTGGATGATAACTACGGCAGACAGAAGGGGTTATTCCTGAAGTGCTCGTGAGAGTCTCCTTGATTTATTTATTTATTTTCCCCCTCGCTGCTCGCTGGCAGGAGGCTCGTAACGGTTGCAGCATCAGCAATCACTCCAGGTCAAGCTGCGTTAGCCCTAGTGCTAACTTTCTAAAAGATTCAGATTTATGAATTCAATTACGGGAGTTTACAGCCTGTTTAGCTTTGTTGTTGCTGTTATTGTTGTTATTTATTCCTGTCTGTGTTTAGCTGCACTCCAACCCATTTCAGGGTAATTAGGGAGGTTCCTTTTGATAATTTTTAGGCTGAACAATATGACAACAGGACTGCAACGTAAGTCTTTCCTTCTGTCCTTGCCCCATCTGACAGCTGTTGGTGTGAGCCTATGGGCCCTGCATGTCTTGGTGTCCTTACTTCTTCACGGCTTTGACTGCATTCTATGACTTTTTTTCTTTATTATTTTTCCAAATAAATGTGACACTAAACAGTAAAGAAAGGAATTGTTTTATCTAATTGTTATCTTGACGTTATAATCCAGATCTTATCAGAAACAAGATAAGAACCTCTACACTTATTCTTTTAAAATGGTGCAGTTTCTTTTCTCCATCCAAACTCCTAATTTGATCGCTTAGGGCTGACTCCTGATTTTCATACGCTTGAGACTGGCGAGAGAGACTGTGTGTGTACAAAGGGCACAGAAACAGATAATCAGATTTGTGACATGTGCATAAAAAGTCTGTAACATTTAAGATCTTCAGCAAAATACCCCAGGAGTCCAAGCAAGTTACAGTAAGCAAATTATCTTGGAACAAATTATCTGATATCTAATTGAATTTCCTGCCATGGCTCCCATCAATCTTGTATGCTGAAGACTACCTGTAGTGTGTTCTGTGCTTGACAAAAATTACAGCTGGCAACTAATTGTCAGACGTAGAGCAGCTGAAAGAATATATGTGGAGGCATATTATAGACAGTATTGCTAAGATTTTTTTTGTTGCAGTTCTGAATGTTACCAAACAGTCATATAAACTATTAGTGTTCAAGTCAGAGAGCGTTTTTAGTCTGTCAGGAAAGCCACATTAAGGAAATTTAGGTGGTATTAGGAAATTTATATGGTATAAACCTTTTCCTCCCCTTGGTCTCCCTTTGCATTATGAGTATTTCTGTATTGAATCATATAATCGTAGAATGGTTTGATTGGAAGGGACCTTAAAGATCATTTAGTTCCAACCCCCCTGCCATGGACAGGGACACAAATTACCACTCTGATGTTTTCTAACTCACTGAGATCTGTTCTTGATACCATCCTCTGCCTTCTTGATCAAAATACTCTATACTTGCCTAGTGAAATTCATCTGTGTACTCAGTTCCAACTTTGTGTGAATTAGTTCAGTGAAAACTAGGACTGCACCCAAGTTTCTCTCCCAAATTAAAAACAGTGGGTTGAAATTGAAAGGTTGGAGATATGTTGTCCTTCACTTTCGCGTTTTTTCATCCTTGTTTTTATTTTGGATAAGAAAAATAACAAGTCCACAGAACAAACTGGCTAAACCTTTTCTGTATTTCCTTCCATATTCATACATGACCCTGTGAATTATGAAGCATCTGATGAAAGATTGTTTTCTTCTGAGATCTCCTCGGTGGAGTCAGGCAACTAGGATATGTTGGACCAATATGCTGACTAACATGAGAGACAAGACTTAGTAGCATGGACAATCACGTACTAATGTGCCTAAATAACTCCGAGATTGAAGGTTATTCACCTATTGCAGTCCTGGAGAGCTGGCAGCTAGGACATAACCATCTGCTTCTTTTTGCATAGAGATGCACAACATTTCAGAGGATTTCTTGGGCAAAGCTTTTCATTAGTCTTACAGAACTAAACACTTACTGGAGAGAAAGGCAATTTAGGACAGGCAAAATACCAAATCCCCTTTTTCTGAAAAGAGATGTAGAGTTCATAGAAGAATTGTACTACTTTTCAGCTGTTTTGGTAAATGAAACATGAGGGAATGGAATGAAGAATGGTTTGGAGTGTTTTACTAAATAAGCGGAGAAAGCATTATGGGAGTATATAGTCATAGATTGTCACCTCTCTGCAACCCAGCTGTCCCCGGTTCTCTAGGGTAATGTGGAGGTAGCAGTATTGTTGACACAGGCATTTGGTAGTTCTGGGCATCTGTGCACCGAAGATCCTCGGGTGCAGTTAGCATCACTCTTGAAGTTCTTCATCCTCCTGGAGAAATAAACTCCATTTACAGAAAAGCAAAGTCCTTCCTCTTTGGTGTGGTTGTAATGCAGGGGCTGGTGAGGGTGGTTCCATGATTTCACCCTGTGGATTCTGTTAATATTTATTTAGCTTTACTTTCAAATGAATAATTGTTCAGCAATAGCTCTCCCGAGCAGAATGAAAACAATCTTCTCACAGTTGTCTGGGAGCGTTGTTTTAACATACGGCAATCAGCTTGCACCAATTGTTTGGAATTGTCCCTATTTTCGGAACCAGTATAGTTAAAACAATGTGATTACCATGACAATCAGCACTGCTGACAAGCAATGACTCCAGCATACCAATCCTTGCACTGTAAGTCAGTCGTAGATCAAGTTTAGCAAAGGTTTGTCTGATACAATACATTGTAAGTCCAAGAGAGTACACTTTCAAATGCAAGCTTGCGTTTCATTTACAATCAGCTCCCAGACCTCAGCAGGTCCAGCTGCAGGTGATTTACCGCTGCTGGATCCCCATTGCAGGTTTGTTGGTTTTTTCTCTTGAAGCACAGTTTAGGTGAAACATCTTAGGTGAAACACCTTAAAAAAAAAAAGTTCCCGAGCAGCTGTTAGAGTGCGTTTGGGAACAAGGACCAGTTGCATGAGATGGCTCTTCAACAAAAGGTAAGTCATTATCTTCCTACTAAATCCAAATTCAGTGTTATTCCTTTCAAGGCATCATTTCCTCAAGATGTTTCTTCATTTTTCAGGCTGACATATCTTGACACAACGGCAGCTGACGATAGGATTAAGAAGGATTAGTCAAGACAGTCTAACATCTTTAAAAAGCGTTGACAGGGAGCCTGGCCCCTGCATGCTGATATTGCACAAGCCATCTTGTTACGTATTATGTTACAAAACACCATTTTTGTTACATTTCTGATGAATATAGCAGTAAAAGACAAGCTAAGTATTATTTAGTTCTTCTTCTTAGCAACTACTCTTCGTGGGGTTTCAGCTGAAATGCATTCGTCCTGCCAGGAGGGAAGCAGGCCCTGCTTCTGTGTGGGGGAGATCACAGTTTCACTGTGCTGCCTTCCAGAAATAGCAGGGAAATTTGTCAAGGTTTTCTGTACATTCTCTCCTTTTCTCCTACGTACAAACCCATGCAGTCTTCTGAGGATAGCGAGCGGTGCCAAAACGAGCAGGGTGATGTAATGTTCTGTGATGCTGGGGTGAGGCAGGACTGACCCTGCATTGCCTTACGGCAGTACATGGTCTGAGTATTACATGATAGACCTGTAAGCCTCGCCCTGTCACGGTCAAATACATACGGCCGAATACCATGCCATGCATAGGGTATCTGATGACACACAGAGTCTACCAGTTGTAATGGATATGAGATGTCTGCTGTCTTACAGTAAAAATGACTGAAAATAAAGTATACTTGGTCCTATGTACATGGCACAGGGGACGCTGAATAGAGATGATGAAGACTCTAAAAAGATGAAAATCATATCTCCTGGTGGAAAATATTTCCTCACAGGACTATCTGGAATTCCAGCAGTGGGAGATATAGTTTAAAACATAAAAATACCTGCGTGCAGAAAATTAAGTCCATGCCAAAGATAAGCTAGAAAATATTATGCTTGTGTGTGTGCAGCACAGGATGATATTTTCTGTGGGTTTATTTTCAAGTGTATTTTACTGCAAAATATTTTTTTTTTTTAAATTGGAATTAGTCAAATGATGAGGCAATGGCATATTAACAGTATCAGACTGACTTACGTATCTTAATTTCTGCTGAGATCTAATTCATACTGCCCTGCTGGACTTTGCTTAAGTGAAGAATTCCCTTGTATGCTGCCATGTACAGAGGGTTGTGGTTAAGTGTCAAGCAGAATCTAAATCGAAGTAATCATCAGGCTTTTTTCTACCTAGTTCTCTGGGTTAGGCAGAGACTTTGATTTCACTAAGTGTAAGACACTAAACCTTGGGGACCTTCTGTGGTCTGTGGACTTCCTAAAAGCCTCTGTGTAGAATGCATTCCTCTCCTCCATATGTATGTTAAAATGTGTGCAGATGTGTGGCATTGTCCTGGCACCGTGGCTCCTCAATAAGTACTGTGCAAGGTAGTGAATTTGAGCAGGGTGAGTTTGCACCAAGTGAAGGTAAAGTGAGGTTAGGAACAAGCAAGCACTAGTTTTTTTGCTGTCCCTAAACTCATGGACTTCATTAATGCAATGCAATAAGGGTGCAGGGCCTTCTCTTGTAGGAACCTCAATTTAAGTGGGTGCATTGCTTGGAGGTGTCACTGGACTTGAAGCAAAAGGCAGTTGTAATGTCCAAGAGCTTTAGGGATGTCTGAAGTTAACATCAGACTGGCCACTTATCTGAGAGGCCAGTGTTTCTCCTCCCTAATCATTATCACAGGCAATTAATACAGAACTCCACAGTATATCATTGTAAGGGGGGGTAAGGAAGACAGATCCATAGCTGTTATCTAACCCTTGGTGAAGTGAGAATCCTGTGTACTTCTGTGACGTGAACAGGGTCTGAGGCATGAAGATGGAATGCGCCCAGGACATGGCCCCTAATATTTTACTGCAACATCTTAGCATTTGCATTGCTTTTTGAAATGTTTTGTGTATTTTTTAAAGTTATCATTAGAATATGCAAATTTTATATAGATTTAACTATAAAGCATATTGTCATTTATTATTTGAATAATCTTAATAACAGATGTTTTCCATGATGTGGTGGCAGTGCAGATTGTATGTCCTTAACACATACCAAGGTGGCCGTAAATATTTGTACAGCTATACTGCTGTTCATGTACAGCTGAGGAATCCAAAGACTAAATTTATTCTTCATTATCCATGGAGACTGTATTTGTAATAGTTCACAGCTAGATTAATGGTCCAAACAGCAGCCATATGCAGTGCTGGTTGTTTGCTGGGTTGTGGATTACTTTAGAAACAATTTATGAAAGACAGCTGATTTATCCAACAGCTGATGACAAGCGCAGACTTATCAACTTACTTCTAAAATATTTATCAAATATACCTGTGGCTGAGGTACATTCTCAAAGAACCAACTCCTTCTGTAATTATGGGATTTATGCTTCTATTTGCAGCTTGGTATTTTGGCTCTGCTAAATTTACCCATGGTTTCATATTGCCACTATTCACCATAACATCCGAGCAATTTTCAGACAATAACAGACATAAATACCTGAAAACAGGAAATTTTGTAGGTTGTTGCATTACAAATAGGAACTTGTTTTACTTTAAGTTACTCCTCACTAGCCTTTTAGATGAAATTCCTGAATCCCCAAGGATCCATGCACGGCAGGCTCACAGCTGTCGACTAGGAGGCCTGGTTAGAGTTTCTGTCCCTGTTCGACTCAGGAAGTTCGTTTTTCCTTTGCAGGTAGAGGTTAAACATTTGCAAAGTGAAATGATGTAGATGTCATTTGAGATATCTTTAAAAGATTCTCCAGCAAAAAGATCCTAAGCAAGATTACTGATGGTAAGACTCTAGGTTTGTCTAACTTCTCTGGAAGCTCTGTTGGTGAACAGCTGTAAAATTTTGCTTTAACCTCTCAATGCTTTCATTTTAGGTTCAGCATGAATCCTGACAAGCCTAATTGATTTTGTGTTTGCAGTTGCAACAGTCTAAGAGTGCAGCAAAAAAAAACCCTAACTGAACTTTGTGAGAATGTTATCCTGCAACAAATCATACATAGAATAATGAGATATACGTAAGTAACCAAGGCACTAGTAAAAAAAAAATATTACTGCTGCCAGAATATTGTTTTCAAATGTTTGTGTGCTAGCTGGGAGTCAAAGGAAATAGGTCTCAAATGCCAAAGGGTTTTTTTCCTACCACTATTCTGGAATAGAAAATAATGAAAACCAAACAAATAAACAAAACCCCTATATTGAATAAGGCTAAGGTTGCCATCAAAGAAGTGCTCTTCAGAAATCGGAAAGGAAAGAAGATCTGTCTGGAAGAGGTACATTGTAAATGAGATGCGTTAGCAGGATTTTCAGAGTAAGTTCATACTTGTGTGTGCTTTTAAGGTAGAATATAGAACAGAAACCTGCAGCACCAGAAAGCTATAATGCTTAGCCATATCGTAGTTGTGTTAAAAGTCTGAGTCAGAGGTTGTTGCAAACCTGAACTTTAAGGCTTCTTCCTGTCCTGAAGATTTTTGGCAGGTTAGAAATTATCTTAAGATTAGATAAAAGACATGATCCTTTATTGAATGTTTCCAGCCTCAGGAGAAGATTTTAAAGACTTCATGGGTATATTAAGACCAACACAACTAAAGAGAAGGTACAGGATCTCTTTGCTTTCTCAGTACCCAGGAGTTAGACCTGTACAGTGTCTCAGGTATAACTGCGTATTATGTAGACTGCATTTCTTAAAAGTACGTGAGCAAGTTGGTATTGAACTGCTTCCCATTAACCACAAAATCTGCAAAGTTTCATCTAGCTAAGAAAGGGTATCTTGCTTCCTTGACAAAGACATTTCTTGTTTGCATGAGGCATCGCTTTTAGCCTCTTAATCTTTAGGTGACTCTAGGGAGGCAAAGTGATGTTCTGCATCAATAACCCTTCACGTTAAATCTCTATCAAGAATGGCTCTCTGTACCTGAGGTGTTTGTTCCTGCTGCAAGTATTCTTGAGCTTTTTTGTCCTTGAGTCGATTCTCAAGGTCCTTTAGTTGGCCCTCTGCTCATCTGTTCCCAGATGTAGCTGTTATGGTTGAGATTTCCAAAATTATGGTTCTGTAATAGAGCTTTCATGGAGGTGTGTATGGGGATGGAGCTTGACTTCATGTTGTCCTCTGATAATAGTCTCAGGTTTGGTGGATGTGTGATGGAGCCATGCTGTAAATGAAAGGGCTGTATTCCTGCATGGTTTTTTTCAAGAGGCATGCTGTGCTACTTAGCAGTGCAAAGTGGAGGCACAACCATGACCCACCACCTGTACTTGAGGAACATGATGGTAAACGGGGGCTGCTCAAAGAGCAGTAAGCTCAAGTGCAGAGTAGAAGGGTTGGTAGAGGACCAAGAAAATGCATTATGATTCTGAAGTTCCACCTATGGCTCTTGGACATGCATATGGTTCCCCTTGGGGGAATTCAGAGGCTAGACAGCAGGAGAAATAAGAGGTTGGTCACCAAGGTACTTTGGGAGGCATTAAACCGGGACAGCATATGCAAAGCCCATATGTTTGAAGGAGTTTCTGAAGGCCTTCTGCAGTTCTAGGAAGAAGCCAGATGCTTTCCTGTATCTGTACAAAAGCTACCATGGTATATCTTCATTTCTTAAGATAGCAACATTCTAATCAGCTTCCATTTTAAGAGAACTTGCCTCCACGATTTTATTCTTTTCTGTTCTGATCGTATGATAGCTTATGTGAATGAAGCCTTCCTCCCATCTCCCTGCCATGATGCCATCACTTTTCCCATTATCTCTCTTTCTGTCTTGAAAGGTTTTCAATTCTCTGCCTGTAAAAATTGACTGTTCTATTTTGATCTACAGGGTCTAACAAAGAAGTGCTAGTACTACCACAGCAAATGCAGATTATTATTGCTATAATAACAACATCTAGGCATTCATATCCATTAAACGCTACAAGAATAAAATAAAGGAAAATAATTTGTCTTAATGCATTAAAAAAACAGTGTAAAATAATGTTTGTTCATTTTGCTTAAGACGCTTTTGATGCTATCCACATTCATGGAAGGATACTGTTCTGGTTCCATTACATCATTAGCAAAATTCCTAGTTGATTGGGGGGATCCAAGATTTCACTTATCATTCATCCCAAACAATCAAAGAAGGAAATGTAGCAGAAGTGGGAGAAACAAGATTAACATACATACATATTTTCCATTAGTATGTAATCAAATGTAAGGATTTATTCGTGAATGGTTGGATTGGAATATCAATGAAAGGAACAGTTTTGCTTTAGCTCATTTGATGGGCGTTGATGCTTGTCAACTAAAATTCCAACACGGGGAATTTTTTGTTACGAAAGAAGCCTGTTCAAATAGATGATCTACAAAGGGATATTTCACAATAAATAGTAACAGATAGTATAATGTCAGACGTTCAGGAATGTGCAAAGTTATTAGAATGATAGAAGGAAAATATTTAAGGGAATGATGTACAGTCCTTGAGTGAGAGATAAAACTAGAACACCCTTTAACTGGATGTACTTCTCATATATTCCAGTGATGAGAATATCTTCATTTAACAGTCAGGTGCTCTACAATGCTTTACATCTTTAATTTATTACTTACACATTCTTCAATGCCTTGTTACTTACTTCATTATAAATAATTAGACAAGCAACACTAATGAAGAGTTAAGTAAATCACTTATGTGTAGAAAGATTTCATTTTGTTGGATGAAAAATGCTTCACAAGCAAAATAATGATGAACTGGTTGGCTGTGAGCTTCATGATCCTAGTCATATTGCCCCTAAAACAGTTTAAGAGCACCCTTTGTGGAAAAAAGGTAAGTTCTACTTCTGTGTCTGAGCCTGCTATATCATCTGGGATTTAGATGCCATTTCTCCCACTTTTTTGGCATGGGATTGATTTCCAGTGATTCATATGAATCTTAGAATCATAGGATGGTTTGGTTGGAAGGGAGCTTAAAGCTCATCCAGTTCCAGCCCCCTTGCCATGGGCAGAGACACCTTCCACCAGACCAGGTTGCTCACAGCCCCATCCACCCTGGCCTTGAACACTTCCAGGGATGGGGCAGCCACAGCTTCTCTGGGCAACCTGTGCCAGCATCTTACCATCCTCACCATGAAGAATTTGGAACCTTTAATTTTACTTAAGGTTTTTTCTTAAACAAGTGAATGAAAAGCATTTTCCATTGAGAACTTTCTGGAACAGATCCAACTTGGAAAGGAAGGTGATTACCATGAAGAAAAGATTCTTCCAGACTGATCCAAAATCAGACAAGACTGTCATTTTGAGCTTTCTCACAGACAAGAATTACTGGCCTAAATTGCAATAAGGACAATTCTATTTTCATTTTTTGTATTTTACTCACAAAGTCTTCAGTTCATACCTTAGTATACATTTATGGTGAAATACTGTCTCAAATACTCAAAAATAGTATGTAGGATGTTAAGGATGAATTATTTATGGCCTTTCTTCTGGTCTGTTCCAAGAAGTACTTAGATTATCATTCCTCTGTGATTGAAACAGTTTCATGAAAGTATCTGATGAATACTTCCAAACATAAATTTTATCCTATATTCTAATATTTACATATCCATTATACTGATAAAACTCCCATTGACTTCTATGGGAGCAATGAAATTCTGTGTTTTGAGGAAACCTCAGTTTCAGAATCATATTCATGTAGATTAAAATCTTAAACTCCCAATGATTCATTAAATGTAAAATCAATCCTTCTCAGAGGCTTTGGAGTTTTTTAGACTCATAGCATGTGCACATATGCTTATGGGGGTGAGCCAAATGCTCTGACCTTTGAATATTTAGAACAATCTTACTCTTGAACTATGGAAAATTTTGACATTTAATTTTCACGTTATTTAAGAAAAAAAGTATAAAGAGAGAAAAGTAAATAGAAACAGAAAAGGAGTATTAGATGTGTCATGGAGTGTGAAATGCATGTATGTGCCTAGCATCTTGTGCTGAAAGCATTTGACAAAACCACTGTGGAAGTCTCTGTTGGTGACTTTATGCTCTTCCAGCCTCTTGGAGCCGCACAAAGAGCACTGTCACTTAGCAGAAATGTCATGCTATAGCTCAGCTTGGTTTATTTATTTTTCTGAGGAAGCCTGGAAAAACTTTCTATTGGGAATGCATGAGTATGCATGCGAAGTTTTAGTATTTTTTAATTCAGCTGTGAGTTTACAAAGAGTTACATGGAAATGTGTACAGTGTACTGGTATCATCTTAGTGTAATGTGGGTTGGGGCAGTTGCTGACCTCTGCTAGTGATTCACAAGTGAAACTTTTTATCTGTTTGTCACTCAAAAGACAAGGCAGCCAAGGTAAATCAGTTTCATTCTACTCATCCACAAGCATCCTCCTTGGAAATGACTGTATCCTCCTGCTTGACACACATTTTAACCTTCTCTATTTTTTTGATTGCTTTGCTAAGTTTTCTAGGTGTATTCCCAGATCTGTGTGCCACATGCCGGTTACTTTCTCAGCCCTAGAACAGACAAATAAAATACAAGCTGAGTCATCATTTCCCCAGGGCCTTAAACAGCTGAAAAAATGCCTGACTTGTTTTTTGGTCTTTTATTTTCAAAAGAGTGTGTGGATATTTGAAGGAAAACAGGCTGCTTTCGGGCTGATTTACAGCTTCCTTCCAATATAGTGAAGGAATCTGTTCCCAGCACGGCCTACCTGCTGAGAAGTTCTCCCAATGTCTTCGGACTGGGAATCCCACTGGGTGCCTTTGCTCCCCAGTGACAACCCCTCTCAACACATGGCTGAGCCAGCCCTGGTGCTGCTGAGCACCCTCGGGCCCATGCTGTTAAACCAGACATGGCTTCTGGGTAAGTTAGAGCAGCTCGTAGATGGGTGGCTCCCAGGTGACAACCTGAGATTGCAGCTGACAAAAATTCTCCATCAGGTTCCTTTCACCTTTGTGCCTGTGGATGGCTCGACTCCTCCCAATGCGAACGGTCCTGCTTTTCTCATTAAGAAAGTTTTGTCATTTCTCCTCTTCTTTTCTCTTACTTTCTCTTTCCACTTCTTCCTTCTGAAACCTGTGAGTTTTATACTGTTTCCTAGCTTTTTTCTTCTTTTTCCTATTTTTGCATTCTGGAAAATACATGCTTAGATTCTCAGTTGTTTGTTCTTCTCTCCCTCCATGTCATAGTGCCCCTTTCTGGATAAAACATATCACTGTTTATTTTCTGTCTCCCTTTTCTCTCTCTCACATACATTTCTGTAGGTACCTATTGCTTCTTTCCAGGATTTCATGCCCACAGAATCAGCTTAATGTTCATGTCCAGAATAGAGAGCATTTAGTGACCTCGCATGCTGCTGTGCAAAGCCAGATCACAGATGCTGGCGTTAAGATGTCAGCAGAAGTGACTGAGTGCTGTAACTTGTTCGATCACCTCAGGCAAGTCATCTCTCTTCTTTGTTTCATCTGTAAAATGACTCTAATGATACTTAATGTATTTGTGATTTATGGATGGAAAACTCTATGCACAATCTGGTATTATTATTATTATTTATTATTATTATTGTTATTGCTGCAGCCTAATTTGACTCTTTAGCTCCTTCCAGTTAAATTAATGAGTATCATAAGATCCTAAAAGTACATACAAGATTATAAGTAAGGAGCAATTTGTTGGTACGAGAGCTATCTTTCACAATACGAATCTAAAGGGTTAAAGGGAGGACCACCTTTCTGAGACGTTGGTTTTAAGGCATATAGTTAATACTCAGAGGTCAGCTATGAAACCTGCTTATTGGTCAACCAAGTTTTTATTCTGAGAATGCTTTTTGTAAGTAGTTAGGAAACAACGAAACACATACAGGATATTTGGAATAATAATGCCAACTGAATTCTTTCTGGTATAGCGGTAGGTTGTTTCTCGTTCTAATCTGATGAGATAGAGAGTTGTACCCGAGAGGAATGACCTAGATACAGACTCCAAGTGACAAACATTTTTTAAGAGAGAGGAGTTCAATGCCCATCACTGCACGGAAGAACTGAGGCTGTAATTCATACAGCAAAGAGTTGATGCACTAAGCAATGGTTTCAAAGTACTCAGGATTGGGTATTTTCTTTTAACAAATTTTGTATGGCAAAACCACTAAAAGCAGGCTAGATACTGCTTAATGGGGTCCTTCTGCTTTTCTTTCGTTTGACTTATCCTTGCTTTCCCAAACAGTACCGTTTGTACTCTTGATGCCTGGCTGGCTATTTGAGAACATAGGGTGAGGTCCAAAAAAATCATTTCTGAACAATTGCGGTACAATTTAGGTTCCTACATCAAGGCCATAATTCACAAACAAATGGGCTAAACCACTTAGGCCTCAGAGAGATTTTAGCCTCAGAAGAACCTGCAGTTCTGCTACTGTACATGCACCTCATGTGCTGACTCACACGTGAGTCCCAGGTGGGACTGCCAACTGTAAGTACCCCCTAGCCCTCTGAGTGGCCGAACCTGTGATGTGACCCCCCCCAAAATGATTAAAGGCTATCACAACGGCACAGACCACTCAAATCGCATGTACCAGGGATGAAGTCTAGCTGCCTACTTGTGTCAGTAGTGGGAGGTGTGGATTCTGGTCCCTGCTGCTCAGGGTACACTCAGCTAATGAGTTAGACTGCCTCTCGGTCTCCTGGTTCAATAAATCTTGTGTTTATGAATGCACACCTTCAAAGAAGCTGTTAAAGGTGGTTTCTGTCTGGATTTATTCTACAGGAGCTGTGGATTTGCATGCCCTTAAACTGAAGACTAATTGGACCTGTGTTTCATGTATACCAGGTCAGTGCGTCAACCGGTAGGTCACTACCCACTAGGAAGGGAGTCACCATCACTTTCAGAAGTCTCCTGAAATGGACATCGAAGGCACCGCAGCTCGCACTATTATTTTCAGCTCAGTGTCTGAGTCTTACAGAAACATATCATAAGGCTGCAAACGTATCCTCAACCAGGAGATGGACAGATTTTCATAGAATTCCATCTGTTTGGATTTTTGTCTGAACCCTGGTTTGATTTTAATTTTTAGGTATCTTTCCCGCTCACTATGTAACATGCTTAGGTGTCTGATTTGTTTTTTCAGGATACACTGCTCCTGGATTTGATATCCTGAAAGGAGTGAAGACACTGCACATCATCCTGCCTAAATACCTCTTTTATATTTGGTTCTTTAATCTGAACAACTGAGACTATATCTTTAAAGCAGTTTGTTACAAACCTCTTAAAATCTACGTCCCATGTAGTTCATTAGATGCTGAGTGATGAACACACCACACCAAAATGGCCTATCTAATTAGCAGCTGTAAAAGATAAAAAATGGGAAGAGCTGTCTGATCTCCTCCAGCCGTCTAAACGTACGACAGTGGGTGCCTGTGGTCTTGTGCCTTGTTAGTGGTGTTCAAAACAATTTCTTCAGTGATTAATGAAGGCAGCTCAGCATCTTGAATGATCGTGCTGCTTCTTTAGGTGCTTAGATGTGGCATGCACCCATGTTTGACCCAAATTCTACAATGAAAGCCCTGCTAGCCACTCCTCTTAACCCCTGCATATACCGTTACAAATAAGGCAGAGCTTATACGTGCTCATGAAGCTCCCCTTTAGATTGCTTCTGGCTTTGGGCAGTCCTCCACCTGCCTTTACGAATGATAATGCCATAACACAACCATTAACATTTATTGTACAAACAATAAATTCAATTAAAAAGGAGACAGTGAAAACCACACGTGGTGGCAATGATCCATGTGAAAGGAGCATGTATAATACGTTACTTAAAGAAACTGTGGGATGGAATTAGCAGACCCATGTATGTATTTTTGGAGAACCTTCTGGATTGACACTTGGCTGAATGTGAATGGTCAGAACACACTGCTATTCAACAGGTAAATGTACACGTTAATTGTCATCAGAAGATTTAAATACATTTACCAACCAGTGTAAAATACTGTTTGTTCTTTGAATGTCGATAACAGGAAAGGATTAATGGTTGGCCTTTTGTGGTTTTTTTCCCCACAACTTTGATTAACTCAGAACATCTTTGTTTAGCCCAAAATGTTTTCTCTGCAGAAACATTTACTTCAGTTCTTCTAAGTTTATCTGTTTTGTTTGTCAGATAACCTTTGGAAATATTTTATCCATGCTATCTTCAAGAAATTAATTGTAACTAGTACTGATAGTTCGTAATGATGAGCACTGTGTTTCTTCAGATTGGAGGTGGAAGAGGTAGACTTTAATCCATGGTTAAAAAGGAAAAAAAAAATCTGTTGATTTTACTTCTTCCATTGATCTGACATTGAGGTGGTGTTCATTTTAGTTAACCTCAGCTGTTTAAAAGGCAGATGTCTAGTCTAGATTGCCCCTACAGCCAGTGAAAGCAAAAGTGAAAAATGGCTCCAATGGACAATATATGTCACCTGCCTTAAACACTGGACTCGCCCTTTGTAAGTGTTCGTATCTTTCCACTAAAAAACAAATAGATGCCTAATTTTGGATTGTTAAAATTAGGTAAAATACTGTTATCGCAAGGCTTCCAACCTGTACTGATCTCAGAGGCTTTTTGAGGCTCATGGTGGTCCCAAATATCTAGATTTCAGTGCCTTAATTCATTAGCACATACAAGTCAGTATTTCTACGTGCTAGAAATAAACAGGGAGCTATCAATGGCTAGAGATAATACATTTTATTCTTCTTGTATGATAGCCAAACACTTTGTGTCATTCTATATGCATTATTCAGTCAGTTTTAAATAAATGTTGAATATTACTTAATTTGTTAATTCAGCATGTTCTTTCATCAGAAATAGTGGTTTTTTCCTTTGCCCATTGACTGCCACTTTAGATGAAGATTACTAAATCTATACAAGGCAGGTGTTGAAACTTCTGTATACTAATCTATGATTATTTTGGTTTTCCATGGCAGTATAATGATAGCATATCTATATTCTCAGAAGTAGGCTCTAGTTCAGTACCTCACTCCCTCTGTTTAGCAGTGTTTATTTTAAACCCATGGTTAAGTTCAGTTCAGCACATTTATTGGGAACTTTGTTAGCATATATCAGAAAGATGTCACTGGGTCTAGCTGGACTTTTGATCTGAGCTACAACCATTCATATATTCTCAAGTATTTCTCTAAATCAGGACAATGAAATGTATTTTAAAAACACCCTGTGGACCTGCCATTAATACCCCACAGTTCTTATTTAGAAAATACAAACAAAGCAGTTCAAAGGCTGCTTTTCTTAGAAGAAACACTTCTATTCATTGTTTTGTAATTTTCTTTTTTCTATAGAAGTTTGCATTAAGTAGTCTGTAAAATGTGTTGTTAAAGGCAGATGAAATGACGAATCCTGCAAATCTGGCATACAGAATTTTATACCTCTGTATCTCTTCCATTTTTTCACATTTTTGGTAAATCTGTGAACAATATTCTGCCGTGAGATACTGTATGTATTTTACATGTAGGTAGCGACCGGATAACGATTACAGGAAGGCAGCTAGTGAACTCATTTGGCAAGCACTAAATTGAACTGGATATTCAAAAGTAGGAGTGCAAATATTTTGATTCAAAGTTTAATTTATCAAAGTATAATACTTGGCACCAAAAGCTTTTTTGCAATAATTTTCCTTATTCTGCAGTCATGAATCAGTCCAGCGGTGAGTATATGCATGAGTGATTCCAGCTACAAACTGCTGAAATTCCATGTTGGCTGATGCAAAAATGTAGCTATTATGATGATTTGACATCTAGCTCCACATCTTGAGTAGACACCACTATCCCATTTAAAACTAATTCCTCAGGAGTGACATCTCATGCACAGGGATTATGAGTCATTAAATAATCATTTGGTAACACAGTGCACCCCTTGCCTCTGGAAGTGGTGTTCAGCATGGTGCATACTCAGTTAATCAACCTTAAAATAATAGTTTCCACTCTCCTAAATTACACTTCCCCTCCTAAGTTTGTAGAAAAGGCTCATTTAACTAGAACATGATTTTAAAGGTAGAAATGAGCCTGGGCAATGTAACTGGGATTCAGATCTGAACTTTGTCAGAGGGCTGAGTGATTGGATCTGGTGCCAAATGCTACTTTATGGCTGATTTGAACGGCTCTGCTGGTGCAGATTGGAAGGAAAATCACCAGATGCGGCTCCCTGATGACTCCTTCTGCAGAAGGAAACCTGCGGAGCATGGAAGTGGCTGGGGATTTGGAGAGCTTCAGCTATCCTCATTTGTTTTAGTGGCCTTTTGGGGCTCTGAACATCAGTGTGCATTCTGGTGCAGTTGGGGTATCCCTGATGGATGACCGCTTCTGGACAAGGCTGTGCTTGTCCCTGAAGGAGGAGAGCATTTAGTTCCAACACCCGGTCTGCTTGTAACAAATACAGCCTCAGTCATTTGAAGCAGAGATTTACAAACTCTTTTTATAGGTTACCGTGGTAGTGGGGGTGGCAGGTATCGGGAGCAGCAGTATGAGTAACAATAAGGGCAGACGTGGCTCTATGTCAGCTTGTGTAGTGCTCAAAATAACTCATGCACTATTAATGGTGCATGTATTACAACTGATAACTCTTAATAGCCTCCACTTTGCAGCTGAAAACTCCTGCAAGTCTGGCTCTTAGCCCATGAGTATTTGATTCATGTTCTACAAATGTAACATGGTCATGGTATTCAGGGCTGAGTCAAAATTCTTTCAGATACGGGACTTTGTCCTTTTCTTGGCACTATTAAAAATGAAAATACATGGAAATATCATACCAACATTCTGTACTGAATTAGTCATATGTATTTGAGTAATTTTGATTTGAGAAAAAAGTATTATATAAATTTATTTATAAATAAAAGAAATACACACTTGAAACTGTTTATTAGCTAGTTTTTAGTTGTATTCATCATCCTATGATCTTGCATGAAATAGCAATGATTTCAGCAGAGCTTTTCTGCTTTATCTCACCCAAAGGCTTGGCCCAGAGGCTGAGAGAGTGTAAAACAAATTGTGTAGGTGAAGTTATAGATTGTGAGCAAAGATTGTTGTTGCCATAACAATGAACATTGCTATTGTTCCTTGTGACTGAAGTAGACTAATGACAAAAGCCTTTAAATGCTTTTTTTTTTAAAAAAAGAAGTTTTGAATGGTGTCGAAGTCTTGTGGACAGTGCTTCAGCAGTGTTTGATAACATGAACATAAAGTAAATAACAGATTATAAAATGACATAATGGCAAATATGTCACTATTAATGGCAAAATAGTCACTCTAAAATTTCTGAGTCCATTTTGGCCTTTAGGAATTATTTCATGCAATGCAGTTTTGTAAAATTAAATTTAACAGGAAATAACAATCATTCACATGTGACCTATTGCTTCTTTGCTTTTATGGTGGGACTCTTTTTTCTTAATTTGTCTGCTTAAAAGTAGTTATCTGGTTGTCTATCCTTACTCTGTAATCAAGGAAAGAGATAGATGGGATGAATGCTCCTCTGGGAACATTTATCTTTTCTCAAGCAACAACAGAGAAACCCGGAGGAGGAGCCAGCCAGTTTAGGCTACCTTCTGGCAATTAAGTTAGGAAAGATAAACCCCACAGTAACGTACAGATCATATTCCATCTGCTTGTTGGCATTTTGCTCTTCCAGTGGAACAGGGCAGAATTTTGACTGAATATTTTTCATTCTGGAGATGCTTACTTCTTCCTGTATCACTTGTAATCTATAGCCGGAGAGGAACACTGTGATCAGCTATGACCTCCTCTACAGGCAGGACATGGGACTTTGCTAGGTGAATTTGTTCATGAACTATATCACACCTTTTGAAAAACTACCCAAACTTGAGTTAAAGCTGTTAAGTTAGGCACCTGGCTTTTATTGCCTGAATGGCTTGAATCTCAGCTTCCAGCTGTAGTATCTTTCCAAATCTTTGTCTGTTGATTCAGATGCCCCTCCGTTATCAGCTGGTTTTCCCTTATAGATATATTAAAGACTGCTTTCAGCTCAGCTCTTAGCGCTTTTTTGGATAAGCTTAATCAATTCAGGTCTTTGAGTCGCTCATTATACACTGTGTTTTCTGATCCTGTAATATTTTTCATGGTTCTGGTCTGATTCCTTGTCAAAATGTGGATACTGGCACTAGACTGTGTCCTAGTGCCCATTATGCAGATGATAGAGCTTCCCCAGTGTGTTATGCCTCTTGGCTACAACATTTTACTGTCGCTCATATTCAACAGATTATCCACTATGGTTTGCAAGTTGATTTCAGAATTATAATTTTCTAAGATGTAGTTTCCTATCCTGTAAGGATGACATCTGGCTTCTTGTCCTGTTTCTACATTAGGCCATTTTAAATTGCACAAATTTTACTTTCGCCTTTTTTTACCAGCCTCATATACGATCTATTCCCTGCTTCATTTGGAATTCCTCTGGTATCTGTACACCCACAAGCTTTATCAGTAACAGTTTCATACTGAGTCATCAATAAAAATGTTACACGGTGTGAAGACAAAGACAAATTCTGGGAAAGCCAAACCAGGACACTGCAACTTAGTAGGTTCTTTGCTTACAATCTGAAACCTGCTTTTCAACTGTTTCTGTGTTTTCAGATGTGACTTACGAAACGGAAGTGGCTGTTTGAAAAACATGAAGTTCCCACATTAAAGTTGTATCAGCTTCTCTTTGCATCCAAGTAGTCATTCATGGTGCATGGCTCACGAGGCAGTCCTTTGTCAAAGGAACGTTCAGGTATTTCAGACGAACAGCCACCTGCAATGGCTGGATGTGAGGGGCAAATATCTGGCTATGGGCAGGTTACAGGCGTGAAGCTTTGTAGCCCTTCTCCTTGCCATTGTTTGGGATGCTGTGTGTGCAGTATGAGTTACTGGGCATATCCAGCTGCAAATAGAGCATTTTTTTTCACGGAGGATGCTGGGTAAGTACCTTTTTGGTAGTGAATCAAAGTCTACTGTGAAATGACCCCAAGCATCTTTTGGGCTTTGCTGCAGTGTCCTGGTGGTGAAGCGTATTGGGCTCTTGCATGGCTTGTATAACCTCTAAAATAGCCACACAGGGAAACTATGTTTAAAGATGTGCCTGTCTTACAGATGCTGTGTTCACATTTAAAACGTCACAAATCTCAGAGGTTTTGAGTTTTGGGTGCTGTTTTGGGCTTGATTAACTAATGTGTACATTCCTCTAGAGTCAAAATCAAACCTATTTTTACAGAATGAATGGTGGGGAAGAAACATTCAATTCATAGAAAGGCTGACATCAATTCACTATAAACTCCTTGCTTATTAGTGACATGATAGAAGATCAAGTGACATGATAGAAGATCAAAGGGCTACTGCTGTATGTTTCCCTTGTCAGTTTTTGCTGTAAAAAAGATAGGTGGTCATACTGTTGTGGTGAAAAATGTCTGGTTGTGATATGAAATTGTTAAAAGGAACACTTTGTGTAAGTGTGTTTTATTGTGAAAAGATCTGTCTTTGAAAAATAATAGAAATCCCTCATTATCCAGAAAAAGGAGGAACTTTGCAGCCTGCAGTGTCTTATATTTAATCTTTCTGTTTAAAGCTCCACACTGGTGACTGCTGACATTTATTTTGCTCTGTTTTAACACATGCTTCCTTTCAGCAATGCTATCTGCCCATCAGGAATCAAAGCAAATCCAGATGGCTCAAGAACAGATGGCTTATGGTTTAAGATGCACGGGTCAGATTCAGCCATACAGCATACCAGGTTCACAGGAGTGCTCTTCTTAATTCTAGAGATTTTGAGTTGCTGAATAATGATTTTTCTTTGCTTTGCTATTGTCAGACTGTGAAAGTTAACATGCATGAGAGAGTGAAACCAAAAGGTGCTGTAAGAGGGAAAGTTCAACATGCTCCACTCACAGGAAAGAATGAATTTCTCATATGGTAAAAAGGCACAATAAAGTGGTTGCAAAGCCAAAGATCTGAGAATTATTTTAAAAATCTGCTTTGCTTTGAAATTTGAACCATGCTCCTGGAATAAGTCTCAAGCAGTGCTGGAGACAGCCATGGTGTTGCCAGGGAAGAAGAGGAAGGGGGATCTAGGAACATCACAGCAACTTCCCTGTTACATGACTGTTGCAGCTGCGGGAGACAAATTGCTGTCTGATTATGTCTAAACGCAGACCTGTTTGCAGCCATGTAACTGTGATACAGAGCATCAGCAGCCATTGCAGGACACTATGGTTACGTATTACAGTAATGACTCAGGGTAAAATTCTGTTTCAGAGGACTAAAAGGCATCTTACACAGACCACAGCAGACTCATTCTCTTACCCCAGATTTGTAGGATGGTAAGTCTTCGAGGCAATGTTCACCACTATTCTTCACTGTCTGACTCCACTCTAGAGGGGGAGAAAAGAGCACTGTGATAGTGTCCACACGCGTTTCAGGTGTTTCCACATCCAGGGGATAACTAAAGAACAGGACTTCATTAGTACAAGCAGTAAGACTACTACACATGATGTATGTACATATTGTCAGTAGAGATAAAGTGCCTTGTTTTTGAAATATATGTAAGGGCAGAGTCCACATAGTATTTTTTATCAGGAAATGCCGACTGTAATATAAACAAAGTCAGAAGTATTACCCTTATAATATAGATGGACAAAGAAGCAGTGGAAAGTAAAACAACCTAGTCTTTCAAGATCATGCAATAGAACAGTATTTGGAAAAGAAGCCAGCTCTCAAGTCTTACTTTGGTGCTCTGCTTGTAGGCCATAAAAGGGAATGAATGCAGTTTTTGATTTTTCAATATCTGTTGTAGAAAGGGGGAGTTTTGAGAAGGGACCTTAATGAGTGGTGTCGTGGTTTAACCCCAGCCGGCAGCTAAGCACCACACAGCCACTCACTACCAGCCCCCGACACCGCTGGGATGGGGAGGAGTATTGGAAAAAAGGTGAAACCCATGGGTTGAGACAAGAACAGTATAATAATTGAAATAAAGTAAAATAGAATACTAATACTAATTGTAATGAAAAGGGAGATAACAAAGAGAGAGAGAGGAATAAACCCCGAGGAATAAAACCCAAGACAAAAACAAGCGATGCACAATACAATTGCTCACCACCCACTGACCGATGCCCAGCCCATCCCCGAGCAGCGATCAGCCCCTCCCAGCCAGCTCCCCCAGTTTCTATACTGGCTGTACTGCTCTATGGTATGGAATATCCCTTTGGCTGGTTGGGGTCAGCTGTCCTGGCCGTGCTCCCTCACGGCACCTTGTGCCCCTCCTCACTGGCAGAGCACGGGAACTGAAAAGTCCTTGACTGAGGGTAAGCACTACTCAGCAACAACTAAAACATCTGGGTGTTATCAACATTATTCTCATACTAAATCCAAAACACAGCACTGTACCAGCTACTAAGAAGAAAATTATCCCTGCCAAAACCAGGACAAATGGGAAGATTGAAAAGTAATCCTCATGAACTAAACTTTGCATATATTTAGCTTCTCTCCTTTCAAAGACTTTCTGTTGTCCTCTTTGTTCCAGATTCTTCACTTAAAGGTTGGAGTAAAAGGAGAACTACTGAAGGATTTCGGAGATGGATATGTGTGAATCTATCTGCATTCTTCCCTCATTCTCTTATGATGTGGGAAACCACATCAATTGGGACATATCAATGTGGTATATCCCTCCTATGCCTCATATGCTCTTGTCATGTGCTATCACAGAACAGAGATTGGAAGGGATCTCTGGAGGTCGTCTGGTCCAAGCCCCTGTTCAAGCAGGGCCACCCGGGTTGTCTAAGACTGTATTGGGGCAGCTTTTGAATATCTCCAAGGTACCCTCACAGTAATGAAAGTGTTCCTTGATGTTTAGGAGGAGCCTCCCATTTTTCAGTTTGTGCCCGCTGCCTCTGGTCCTGCCACTGGACGTGTCTGAAAAGAGCCAGGCTGTGTCCTCTCTGCACCCTCCCTTCAGGTATTTGTATACATTGATGAGATCATCCCCAGAGCCTTCTCTTCTCTGGGCTGAACAGTCCCAGCTCTTTCAGCTTTTCCTCATATGAGAGGTGCTCCAGTCCCTTCATCATCTTTGTGTCCCTTCACTGGCTTCTCTCTGGTCTATCCGTGTCTCTGTTGCACTGGGGAGCCAGGAGCTGGACACAGCCCTCCAGGTGTGGCCTCACCGGTGCTGAGTAAAGGGGAAGGATCACCTCCCTTGACTTTGCCTAATGACACCCACGACACCATTAGCCTTTTTTGCAAAAAGGGGTCATTGCTGGCTCATGTTCAACTTGATGTCCACCGGGACCCTTTGTCTTTGCAGAACTTTAAACCTTTTTTGATGAAATAGGTCTACTCAACAAGCACTTTTTTCCAGGCCTTTTGTATCTCCTTAAAAGCAAGTGAAATAATGATAATTGTAGTCACAGATAATATAGTCGGGAGTCTTATGATGAGGTAATCTGACCTTTTGGATACACAAGCCATGGAGTTCTCCTCATAAATTGAATTGAAGCATTCCTTGTAAGTCTACATTGAAAGAGTATGTGTGGTGCAGGGTTACCCAAACCAGCTCTAAACAAATTAGCCTGGGTACCAGCTGCTGTGTAACTATGTTAGCCGAGAGCTCCGTCAAGGCTAATGAGTTCTGCTGAGAAGCAGGCACCATTAACTCAGGTAAAGCACCCTGTTACTGTGGTGTTCTCCTACTCCTAATTTCGTAATTTGGCTATTGTGCTGATTTTCAGCAGCTAAAGATCTGTTACATATATTTTGAATATTGTTTTTATGTATTTATACTTTGGAATTAAATTATTCAGGATCAAATTTAACTCTATGTATTTATGTATATGTATAATGAACAGCATATATTTCATTTTAACAGCTACTTATCTCAGTGAAAATAATTGTGCTTCATGTGAAGGGAAGTATGGAACCTAAATTTACCTATCAGAATATTATTGAAGATAATGTGGAATTCTCTGGCAAAGTCACAACTTCCATAAATATATTTCCTAATGTATTTCCCAATGAGTGGCTATAATTTTGGGGGGCGGGGAATGATGAAGTAAAGCCTTTCTTATTCTAAGATCTATCCTGGCAGGGAATTGACAACGGTGTGTCATAAATGACTTCTAAGCAGATGCGTGTTGTAACCCTGCTGTACATACAGCTTGAGGACATTGTACAAAGCCAATTTTTCCACTGGATGTTCTTGGATACCCAGTGAGAATAGAGTAAGCACGCTGCAGACTTTCCAGGGTTTTCTGTGGGTTTCTTTTCTGGCTTGTAGCACATCTATCCTAGCTTCTTATCCCAGTTGAATGGCAAAAGCTACATCTGCATCAAAGATCTAGCAGAAATGTCTTTTTTGACCAGCTTCCTCTCCCTCCTCTTGCTCTCATCTGCTTGCCACTGCTTACTTAGCTTTGTCCTGGTGGACCGATGGAAGGGCCCTCCCTTACGGGGGTCGCTGGGCAGCTGACTGCTCAAGTGGTGCTGCCCTTTGGGCCGGACTTGGAACCGTGTTAACTCATGGAAACTGGAGGGGCTCTCGTGTCTAAGACTGATTTCTGGCCTAATCTGCTGCCCACTGCTAAGGCGTATCTTGCTTAACCCTAAACATGCTGCATGCCACAATCACACCTTATTTTGCCTTTTGTGGCAGAATCAGGTAGAGTCATGCTCTGAAGCAGAAAGGCCTGTGCCTTTTGCATAAGGAGATTCTTATTTCTACACTGCATTGAAGGAAAATTAGATTGACGGTGTTGGTTACATTAACTGTTGTGCATGTAAGGAATGTTTGAAGGGAATTTAGTAATTAAGCTGATTTCAGGAGCTTATCAACAAGACTGTCTGCACTTCAGCTCCATAGCGAAGCCACTTACGTAGAGAGTGTTCACAAATATATGATGAAGTTGACAGATTAGAACATGGTTGAAATTTCTATAGATTAAAACAAAGGAGGCAATAAAAATGCAAACACTCTGAAGCATTTTATGAAGAGTACACTCAATCACCCTCAAACAGCATTCAGCAACACATGCCACAGGGATTTAGAGCTGCTTATCCAAACTATCCTGTGCAGTATTGCCCTTTCCTCACCTTCTCTGTAAGAAGGTTTAATCTTTGCTGAAAGATTCAGATTTGCCACTCTCTAACTCCTCCTATATGTTCCCTTAGCTTACTCTGAAGAAACCTGTATATTAATTTAGGCCTTATTAGACATAGAGCTTGACCTTAAGTCATTTGAAATCAACTGCAATCTGTGGAGCTGGATGAATGTTTGGCACCATGGAAGTTATTAAGATTAAAATGCTGAATGGAGGCTGCACAGCTAAGTCACTGTGCCTTGAGCACAGCACCTTCTTGTCAAGGAATTAAATATGTATTGCATAGATAACCATGTGATTTTTATTTTGGATGGGCATTTTAACAAATTATTTTGCATTTTGAACTGTTGCCAAACGCTCCTTTGACTCAAAACAGTGTAAGCTTTTTGGCTTTGCTTATAGGCTCTTTGGAAGCAGGGGTTTTTTTTCATTTCTCTTTTTCACTGAAGGCAAAATGTGATCAGTTTTTGATCTTTAACAACAGCCTTTGAACAGAGCTTGCTCTTAATTTCTTTAGCATCACTGCTAGGTGGTAAATCATGTACAAAGGGTTCTCCTTGATTTCTAATACCTGCTATACAGAAAAGCATTAATTGCCTGTAATGCAGCACAAATATGGACAGCAGTTTTGTCAGAAATGATCTCACCATTTCTTTATTTATTTATTTGCTGGGGGCTTTTGTTAGCACTGGAGGCGAGTTGCTTCAACGTATTATGCACCAGCAGTCATGCTGAGCCAAGCGGCGAGTCGGTCAAGCCCTGACAGGTTCCTGCCAGGTGTCCGTGTCTGCTTACAGCCATCACTGCTGTTGGTGGCAGAAGATGCACTAGAAAATGACAGGCCAGGTTCTCATGCCAGCCTGGGTAGGGCCTCACCACCTGTCTCAGCCTCTAGGGCAGGATTTCTTGAACCAATGGCTAAAAGGTGGTCTGCAAAAGGACTGCAACATTTTAAGTGCTTCATCCTCACTCTTACTCCCATGCCTTCCAGAAGGAAGTGAACATTAAGTAAGGCAAAGCAGAAGTAACAAATTCACGTTCAGCATTCCAGCTGTTAAATGATTGCCAGTATTATTATAAAAGATGAACTCTGGATTTTTTTAGACTTTTTTTCCTCTAGAAGAAATCAGTCGTCTTTGGGGTTTAAAGGAGTGTAAGGATTAAATCATAATCTCTGGGGAGCATATCTCTAGAGCAAACATTTGGCAACCTGTTTTGACTAAATGTTTTTGAAATATCACAAAAGTATCCTAAAAAATCCACTGTTCTGCAACAGGTTTCTGGTAGCACCTGACGCATTGATAACATTACTGTATTTCAGGTGAAGCCACAGCTGATTCAGACTGACCTCAGTTGCACGACTGGTTACATGCATTAAAGCCTTAGCATGGCTCTTCTTTTGCTGATGTAGCAACTTTCAAGATCATGTTTGTCATAATCAATGAAGCGCAGATTTTTTTCCTCCATTGGTTTTCCCAAGAAGCCCAAATCTCTCTGTTTTGAGTTTGAATGGTTCTTCAGGTTGCACATAATTCAAGTGTTTGTACTTTTAGCACTTGCAACATTCAGATCTTCTGATGCAATGTGCATGAGTCATGTATCTTAAAGTCTTCTTTTCTGGGGATTCTAGCCAGATAAGGAGATCTTCCTTTCTTCTTATAGCTGTTGTGAGCTGGAAGCAGGCAGGCTCTCCCTCCCCCCCCCCCCCCCCTTTTTTTTTTTTTTCCCTTGGTGTGCCTCTGTAAAAAGATAAGTCACTATCTGAAAGGACAATGCCATAAATTTGGAACTTTACCCTCAGGTGAAGCCATTCCACTATTGAAAAGTCTTGTGCTTTTAATTATTTAAATAATAGATTATTTGAAGGCCTGCAGATTGAACAAAAAATTTGGGTGTCAGCGCTGGTTCCCGAGGTTCCAGAGCCTGAAGTGACTCACAAAAATACAGGATGAGGAGAGAGGAACAGAGGCAGGTAAGGACCATGAAAGCACTCCATTGTAACAGTGGAGATCACTTCGCTTGCATGTTGTTGAAGGACGCTGGCTGAAAAAAAGAGAGGAAATTCCAATTTTGTTTTGGAACAGTATGTCTGAAAACCAGAAGCTATTGTTTACTTCATATTGCAAACAAATACAGTGGTGATTTCCCTGCAGCCATGATAATAAAGAATCTTTGAAAAATATCGATTAGTGCGAGGAGAAAGACAGACTGAGGTAGTGAAATGCAGAAGATGAATAAGAATTGCTACACAAAGAACATTTCACACCTAATAATCCTGTTTTGTTCAATACAAGTTCTGTGGTACGTCCAATATCAGGTTATAATGGGAAGCCAAGCAAAGGGAAAATTTCAGGTTTGCAAATAACTAGTAAGTCTTCCCCATATTGCTTAATAAAAAAGTTTTTTCTTCTCTTTTCTTGGTTTCTTCATTTATATTGTGTAGTTATGGTACATTTGAATAGATGAGTAGCCAAGCTCTTAACGCTTTAAGTACATGTTTATTTTTTAATAATATTCAGACCTTCTTTAAGAGTACATAGAGAAAGATACAGAAAGAAATCATACTGGACAATTTAATGTATTCACGTTAGGAAATGAGGAGACCAAGGCTGGGTGTATACCTGTTTCTGGTGGCTCCAGACCTTTTGCAGGCAATGGGAACTCTATTTGAACTTCAACGCAAGAAAACTTGAAGTATTAGCTGAGCCAAATGTTTACCAACATTAACATATAGATGTGATTTTTTTCTTCAGTTTTCATGCTAAATCTAAAATTGGGGAGGGATCCATTTTAGGTTATTCTTGTCATCAAAATTACTTGAATCTCTGAATAAGTTTTGGGAGCATTTCCCATTATACTTGGTAATTTGCCATATCAGGAGCTGGTTTCAGTATTTGAATTAAGTTCAACAAACATACAAAGTGGTAATATATCCTATACTTACAAAAGATAGACTGCCACTAAAAATAAAATTGGTATTATAAAGCATTTTTGTAATGAAGGAAAACTGCTACAGATACTGTTTTGCTGGAATATTATCACTTGACTGTGAGTCTTCACTTCTATCCAGCTTCTTCTTTCTACACCTCCTTCCCCCCACCCACCCATCCTCCCTTTTTCCTTCACGCTGGTCAGCATCGTTCTGTCGCTCCAAAGGCTGTTGCAGTCATTTGGGGTGATGTAAACCAGTCACTGATGAGAACAGCTCTCCAGCTGCAGCTGCAAAACTTCTCTAGCAATGATAGGCAGACGTCACCTGGGGAAAGACAGATCCAGCAAGGCTCTGCAGCGATGCAATCTGATGTTAAACACAGTTGTAACAAACGTGAAAGGGCTGCTCATGAAAGCAGCTCTATACAGCTAATGGTTTTAAGTCAGACAAGTGCAGCTGATAGTAACTGGGCATCAGTCTCAGCAAACAATAAGCTGGGTTCAGCTTGAGCATGGTCACAGTCCAGTTACATGTCAGATGTAAGTGAGTGATAAAATGCACAACTGGCTAAGAGGTAAAATTCAAACTAGTCCAGTATCTAAGGAGGTGACGTCTAATGGTATACAGAGGGATGGAGGAGGAAGAGGATGTCAACTGGGGAAACAACTGGACTGCTGCTGTGAGCTGCACTCCCTTTCCAAGCCTGAGGTGTCTGCCTCATAAGTGTAGGGCAGATACCTATCACCGTAATAATCTGGCACAGCGAAGCAATGTATTTTCCCCTAGTCTCCTTCTCAGAAATGGCTGAACCTGGTTTTGGCTGAAGTTTTAAAACCACATGCTCACAAAACCAGACTGGAGTAGATATGCAGCTCAGGAAGTTTCAGCACAGGTGACTAAAGTTAAATTATGTTTAAAAAATTTACAATAGACTCACGTGCTTGTGAGTGCTAGGAAGCCACACTCTCCTCACCAATAATTAAATAATAGGGTTAATTATGTTGTATTTCCTGTGTGGCTGGCCTGTGGTTCATATTTGTTGCTACTCCAAGCATTGCATACAGTAGGTACTTGAATGACTTTAAAAAATAGGCTCCTTCCCTGGGAAGAAACTGAAAAACTGATACCACAGGATTTGATCTTTATTGTTTACCTTGAGGGGAAAACTGAACCACAAGTGACAGATATTAATTTTTTTTACTTTATTCATACTGGAAGATGCTCTGTTCTGATGTTGATAACAGTAGGAAAAGAACTTAGAACAGTTTTGGGTTTGTTTTGGTTTTTTTTTTCATAGAAATTACGAATATTTTCACTTCTTTTTCCTTTTAAGTTCTAGTTGCCAGCTCTGGGAATCCAAGCAGGGAATCAGACTGGGGCTTAGTACGTCCTCACAAAGTACAAGGCTGGGCAATTCAGATATTGTCTCCTCATTACACATGGGCAAGCCTTGCTCTCAGTGATGAGAAAAGAGTGCCACAGAAAATGTAACATCAAACTGTTACGAGTAATCAGATTAATCACTGCTGGAGGCAGTCAGTGGCAACTCAAAGAAAAGGAAGCAGTTTACGTGGAGAGGCTTTTTATGAAAGTACACACATTCCTTTTTATCTGCATGTCCATGGATGAAGCCATGTATTTGTAATGCTTTTTAAAGAAGATCCATTTCATAAATTGTATCTAGCCCAGAGCAAGGAGGATGGAACTGGAGCAATGGAAAACAGCAGTGAATGTATAGCGTGTCCTCTGCTTCCCAGCCAAAATAGCCTGTAAATGAGGTAACTGATACACCACACTTACCATCCTACCTAGCAATGAATTACTCCTTCATCTGTTGACTTGAGAAAACATATCATTAGATACTTCTCAAATATATAACCCCTGATTCTACCATTGCTTTCTCATGCTGGACTCTACCTGTCCCAAAACCTGCACCCCACTTTACAGAAAATCTGTCTCAGAAAGCTTATGGGAAGCTATTACTCATGTCATAGCAAGGGCAGATAAATAAATCAAATGACTAAACTTAAATGTGAGAAAAAAATGTTGTAGGTAGTGGTCCAAGGTGGCTGTAGCTCATCACAGTCTTCAAATAACAACCAGATGCCTATACAAGGCTAGGTACTTGCTGTTTCACCACCAAGAGAATTTTCTGAACTGCTGTATTATGGACACTTGCATAGTTATAAGTATAAATCACTATGGACTTTTAGTCTTTTTCTTCT
>NW_009598504.1:10869-49663 GCF_000690535.1 Cariama cristata | reverse complement strand
CTGAACTCACTCGCTGAATGAATGAAGTCTTCACATGATGGGGGAAGTGATTTTGGTAAAACTGATGCTGTAGAGGTCTATGACTTTCTGAAAGAAAAAGTTTACAGGAAAATACAGACCTAAGATAGACCTGAGTTTCACAGTAGACTTCAATTTCACAATAAAGTTGGGAAGTACCTTTGTGATGCGAATTACTGAAAAGATAAACCTATGACCTTCTATTCAGTTAGGTTGTACCAAATTGTTCAACTCAGTTTGAAAAGATAAATTTGTTTTTATTTGTTTTTACCCTGAGGTGTGAACTGTGATTTAAGACGCTGATGGATGCATGATTACCATTCTCTAGAAACCCACAATCACTTCAGATTTTTAGTGTTGTGTGTTCAGATGACAGGTAATAGCTGATATTTAAGAAAATGCTAGGACTTCAGGCAGGGATTTCCTAAATGAATGTTATCCTGAAAATACTGGCAGGGGGACTTGATATGCTGAGGGGGTATCTCAATATACATCTGCTTTACTGACTAACCAGAAAGAGAGCTCCTCCCAGGTGGAATAGGCTCAGATTGACAGTGCTGGAGGTGGGAGGAAGGATACGAGTCTTGCCTTTCAGCTCAGCAAACTCTCTCAAAAAGAGTGAGGTCCTAAGATCCAGCAATTGACTCCCTCTGAGAGCAGGATTCACAGTATAGATGCAATTCATACCAGCATTTGCAGTTTTCCTGCATTTATAGATACCTGCTGGCTTGAAACACTGGGTTTTGCTGTGGATCTATCATCTGATTGCAGAGGTCCATTCCTAACCCGTACAACACTGAGAACAAAATATGTTAAGGAATTCAAACCCTTCAAAGAATCTTCTATTTCCCTGTAATAATAATTAGCTGAATTGTCATTCCACTAATGACTGAACAAAAACATCTTGGATGCTTTACCTCTTTTTCATTCTCAGAGAAAAGTCATAATATGATGCCGACTTCTTACAAGATGGATTGGATTGCCAGATTGACAGTACATTAGGAAACAAAACAGAAATGCAATCAAACCCATCAGATGCAGAGAACAGATGTAATTTCTAGGTTAAGTTCAAAATGCATGTAGGAGTCTGGGACAGCTTCTAGGTAACTGCTACAGGTATCTAGGAAACTGGGACTTGGCCTTTGATCTTCTGTCTAGGGGAAATAACAGAAAAAAAACCCTCTTCCACCTGAATGAGACCTCCATTACCATCTGAAGTAAAGACCTCCTTTAACGAAGGGTGGGTGCACATGCAAAGTCCTAGTTCTATATGAAAATTCTTGATCTAAGGCAAGGAGTCAGATGAACAAAATGACTATAATTTAAATAACAAAATACCACAGAGCACATGTCAATAAAAGATGAACAAACTGTAGAATTTTTTCCCTTTCTAACACTATGCTATTAGATGAATGAGTCTTGAGTTGTTGTAATATGAAGTGAGGAACAAACAAGCACAAATCATCCCAATGGATGGAGGTAAGAGTGATTTGGGTTTATTGAAAAGACTGTCCTTTTAAAGTACAACCAAGTAAAGTCTATGGTTTGGTCAAATTTTTGCTCACTCTTCTTTGAGAATATGTGCCTAATCTTCTACTGAGCATGCACAGAGATTTGTGTCTATAATTTACCATAAAGTTAATGGGAGTTCTTCTGGAAACACCCACGCGTCAGTGGGCTTGGACAAATGCTGACTGCTCATGACCCTGTGCAGATTCTTTAATGCATGAGAAATACAGACAAGCATTTTATGCTTACTTGCTCATAGAAATGAGGCAGATTCTTTTTTCCTTTTTTAATCAATGTATAAAAGAAAACAGACATACTGTCACCTCATCACCTCTGATTCTGTAGAGAACAATAAATGGAAAAAAGATTTCAAATAAACACACATCAGTTGCTGGTGTGAGTCATCCTTATGAATAATGGTGATAATGAGAATAGTGTACTGTGTTTCTAATGTGATATCTCTATTACTGAAGTAGGTTATTCTGATTTTTAATTTTTTTATCTTTTCTTTATCTATGTGGAGTTTGCAATGGCTCTATCATAAAGTTCCTTTGTGTATCTGTTATAGAAAAGGTGTACAGAAGGCAAAAAAAATTAGATAAAATGCAATATTTTAAGTATAATCTTGATGCAAAACCATCCTAACAGTTGCCAACTTTCCCTGGCTTTCGTGGGCTTTGAACCCATTCTGTATAGAGTTCTATAAAAAGACAAAGGAGTGTCCGTCATTTAAAAAATTGAATGGAAAAAGCTTTGTGCAAAATATCTTTTTGCTGGAGTGGTAGGTAACAGGACTTCCTAAGTGAAAAAATAGGTTCCCTTTTTTCATTTCTGAAAACAATTACATTCTTGCTATGAAAGTTATTACCTGACATAATTACTAATAGAAGACAACATCAGAGATGTATTCTGCTACCCATCATGTACTTCAGTCTGTTCTGGTCTGTTCTGGTACAAACAGTTTAGACAGAGAGACATATAAAGAGGGCATGTAGACACACACAAACACGCACTGCGTCCCTTCCTCTGAGCACATTAAGTTAATGATCTCTCTCCATACCTGTTCAGGAGCAAGAGAAAGATATAACTGCAGTCAAAAGAGGGAGAAATTAAAGAGGATGCTGGATAGCTAGATATATATTTTGGCTTAAATGGTCCCCAGTTAAATAAGTTTTTTCCTTCCCCAAGGCAACTTACATTCTCTTAAAGAATTCATGAGGGCCGTTAAAATCATTCTGGCTTGACAGAAAATCACCTCAGAAGAGATTTTGACTAGTCAGTATAACCATAGAAAAGGCTAGACATACAGAAACGTATTAATTTTACCTGTTATTTACTGAGAAGAAGGAAGAAGCTGAACCTGTTTAGGGAAGCATTTCTTTTTTGCAAATAAGGATTCTTGTACCAAAACTCCTGCAGAATATAATAGAAAACATTGGTGGTTGTTATTTGTCACAACAGTAAATTTATACTCGAGACAAACAGGAAAATGGAAAAACTGACCATATAACTATGGTTACTAACCATATAACTTTGAAATTCTCCTGACCCAAAGATAGCGATGTGTAAAATCATTTGTTGCTGTAGCAAAATGTCAGTTTTGTACTGGTAAGCATTTAATCAGCCTTCTGCTTGATACTTTTAATGTGACTTCAGTGTTCTACTTGAGATACATGGTTAAGTGATTGACGATGAATTCAGGAGAGCACAAGTGCCAGTCACAAAGAATCAGGTCGGTTTAGTGCCTGCATTAGCTTGGCTTCCATGAATAATTCTCTGTCTGGCAGAAGATGTGAACTAACAGCCGTTAACTATCCTCAGCAGCTATGGATAACTTCCAGCAAACAACAGAAACCAATAAACACAGGTAGTATACTTTAATAAGTTCAGTGTAATATAGAACTTCCTCATATTTTCTAGACTTATTTATGTATGAAAGCAAACTAAGTTCTCTGCTGTTTTTCCCCTCTTCTAATGCAAAACTGAGTATTTTACTGCCTCATTTTCTCTTTCCTATTTTCAGACTGCGTTATTCACCAGTCAGGCCTAGGCATCTCTCCCCCGATCGACAGAGGACACCCAGGACACGCTCGGAGGACGGTGGCACCCTCCAAGGCCAAAGCGGCACAGCTGGTTGGTGTCCGCTCAGCTAGACCCAACCTGTGAAATTTCCTGGCTGTCGGCTCCATGCTGTCCTCTCGCCTCACCCCAGGACGTACAGACCTGCTGCAGCCTGCACTGCATAAATAAGATAAAAGCAAAACTGTGACAGTTGCAAAGCCAAGCACTCCAAAGTAAGGAAATGCCAGAGTCAAGGTATCCTTTACCAGCAGAATTAGGTATCTTACGTGCACATGAGCGTGCTGTCCACCCATCTATACACACACACGTATGTTTATATTTATGCTGTAACACTGTCTTTAACTGCACCATAACATAACATTTTTGACAGCATTTGCTAATTATAGAATGATTATAAAGCAATAGGCTGGAGCAGAACACATGGCTTGCCCCTGTGTCCTCATGTCTACTTTGCACAGGTCACTGCAGCGCTAGAAGGTTATCTACTGCTACCTTGATTAAAAGGCACTTAATTACTCTTAACAGGCTGTAAAGGAGCTGGATGAACTAAGTTCTTTTTTTAAAGACATTTTCAGTCTCTAGCTGCGTTGTCGTAGTTACAGCTGGGGAGTTTGGGAAATGTACTAGTGAAACTGATTACTCAGACATGTGTGACTATGATTCATCCTGGAGCTTGGAAAAGATGCAGAAGTTCTTCCCCAGCTCCATCATTTCTTCCTTTATTACTTTATTTGAAACAAAGCTTAGACAACACAAAAATAATTTGCTTTTATGATAGCCATAGGCAAAATAAAATATATTCTTTTATACCTACCTATGACAGAATTGTAGGCTAAAGATTCAATTTGAAACAATGGTGTTCCTCACTTCATTTGCTAACCATTTCTAGGGCATTACATTTTCATTTCTTTCAGGGAATCATACATTCTGGGGAATGGAAGATTTGTTCTCGTGTTAAAACAACAGTCCAGCTACTCTTAACATCTTTTGTCTGGCAGTAGCTAGTTATCAAGTACTCTAAGGAAACTCAAGAAGAAGACCGTGCAATTGAGAAGCAATCCACCCTTGAGGGTTTCAGAAGATTTTTGCCTAGCAGGGAAGTCTAGCTTGTGGGAGGTCAGATCAAGGCAGCAGTACTGCCAAAGCACTAGTGTTCTGTTTTCTCCTGCATACGAGAGTTCTAGCTGTTTCCATGATGCATAAACACATCAGTTCCTCTTTAAAATCTTCTTAAACTCTAGAATCATTGACACTTCTAAATGCTCGCTTCATAGGCATTATCATAGCTGACACGTGAAAAGTATTCCTGAGCTATCCAACCTCATCGATAGCTTTCTCCTCCTCTTCCTCCTAGGTCCTAGCCATTTTCTGACTCAGATGCTTTCCCACACGCAGGCATGACCGCTGAGGGCAAGGATAGTGAATACAATGAGTAGGCAGTGTCTTTAAAGTCTTGTTTTTCAGGGCAAAATCACTACTGGTAAAAATAACCCTTTTAAACCCAAAATAGGGCATTCCCATTTTTAAGGTGCCTGTCCACCTCCTGCGCAGGGCCCTTGGAAGGACCAGCTCCCTCTGGGTTTTCCCACAGAGCCTCCCCCTGTCAGCTTGTCTCCTTGCAACAGCTTTTGATCTGCCCTGGGCATTCCTCAGTGACTCACCACCATTTAAGGGGGATTAAGATGTTTTTAATTGTTTATAATCCTTTTGACCTTCTGCCTCAGCTGAGAGCCTGGAAGCGTGCCACTGCACTTCAAGCAGGAGCTGTGGTGGCTTAGGGCAAAACAAGGTTTGTAGGCAGATGTAATATTTTTTTATTGGACCAATTACTGTGGTTGGAGGAAATAGATAGCTTTCAGGAATGCAAGGCCCTGTGCAGGTCTGAAATGAAAGCTGCAAACTTCAAAGATAAATGCAGGTAGAGAGCAATTACTCTGAACTTAATTTCTTTATATTAACGAGTTAGCTTACCAAAAAGAAAAGGCAGCTGGTATCTGTGAAATTGAGACAGTGTGTTAGCAGAGGGAGGGGTGATAAATCGTTAGCTAAAAAAAATGATGTCTCCTTTATCAGGTTATTCCAGGAGCCTCCTAGAGAGCATGACCATCCGTAACCATTTGACTAAGATTTACCATTCCAAATACACTGTAGGAGTTATGTATGAGAATGCTAGAAAAACCTGGAAAGTAATTTCCTTTATCTAACCACTCCAAAATGATGAACTAGAATAAGAAGCAGACTAAAACAAAGTGCTTCTGAAGTTTCCCTAACCATTTTTCAGGACTCCAAAAATGCTATAAAAATAAGCATGACAGGCACTGACCACAAGAATCGACTGACACGAGAACTGCCCCAGCCTCTACCTGATAAAGAACCATTCAAACAGCTTCAGTCAATGAAAAAACTGCTAACCTAAGGTGACCTGTCTGCTCCAAAAGCCAAAACATCTCCCTAGAGGAAGAACCAGATGACATACTTGTATATGGGGAATTAGAATTACTTTGCTGACTCTTTCGTTCATACTTCCTTAACGAGCCAGAAGTTAGCTCCAGTAGCACTCCTCCTGTAGCAACTTCAGGAAGAAGATAAGGAAACATGCTGAGTTTGAAGTCTCAAGTCAAACACCCCTCTTGGACTGCTACATTGACTACTTCATGAAAAGAACCAGAAGAGAAATAACAAACCAGCCATCATTACAATTTTTTCCTGTCTCACAAAGTCTATCCTAAATCACAAGTAGTGCAAACATGCAACTAGATGACACTATGACTAATGAAGTCAAGGAAGATTCTGTGCAAAAACCAACATGTTTTCTCCACAATGAACCAGGTATTGACCGTAACTATCTCCCTACTATAGTACTGTCATGTCCACTGGGAATGTCCCCAGCCTGTCCACCATGTTCCACTTTCTGATAGCATCCTGGTTTGTCCTCAGTATGTCCCCAAGATGAATAACAACCTTCTATGCTCCAGCCCATACAAATCAAAAAGTCATCTAGGTCATCCTCACCCTGTACAGCTTCAGTTCAGTCAATTTTCTCCAGACAATGGGCATAGTATAAGCATAATGATAATTCTATAATATTTTGACTTTATCATGAGCTACCCTTTGAAATTTACAGTTCCACATGTACTATTAAAAAAAAAAAAAAAAAAAAAAAAAAAGGAATAGGGAAAATGTAAAGGAAAATAAAAAGAGATTCTAACTTTTTATATCACTAAGCCTGTGCTCTATCTTCTATACTTAAATGAAAGCTTTATAATTTACACTGAAAACATGAATTTCCTCATTGATTTTTATCAAATTCAGTAACAATTTTCCCTCCATCAAACTCTCTTTAATATCACTGCAGTGAAATCTCATTAGATAACCTGATCAGTATCAAACTGCAATTTGCAAATTGTGGTATGAGATTCACAGATAAGTATGCTTGCCTGAAGAAAATCAGCCACTATTCAAAAGATCAGAGCTTTTAAGCCCCCACCTCATTTGCTCTGAAGAGATCACTCATGGAGATCACTTTCTTTAGATGTCCTTTACTGGACAGGTGTACTCTCCTGGACAGGTGGATGGCATTCATGAGTTAAAAGGACCTAAAATACTGTCAAGCACTATTGTTACCAGCCGAATCTGGGACCTATATGAACAATCATTAACAACTTAGAAGATCCTAAACCAAAAGAAATTTTGTCATAACCAGAATTCCTACCTTTCATATAGATCCAGCCTCACTAACTCTAGCCCCAGAAACAAATACTTGGGGCTAGTATGTACCAAAGAGACTGAGACTCTATTTGAGCAGCAAGCATTGAATTTGGCCACATGTCTTCTCACAACAGCAATCATCCTTGGAGTTTTTACAGGACATTTCTGCAGCCCGTCCACTGTGCCATATACCCTCCTGGACACAACGCCTACGACTAAACAGCCGTGCAGCACCAGGATGAGCTCGCGCAGCAAATGATGGACATAAACACCCCTCTTCCAGTGGGAGATAACCCTTTCAATGCAGCCGCACCACCTCTGAGTTTTTTGGTGTTATTCACACAGTCTCACAATGAAACACCTCCAAAACGGGAGTACAGGTACTAGAAATCATCTGTCTCACAAATACTAAGAGATTAAAGCCTCTTTTGAGGCGTGTTCTCATTTAACACCCTCCACCCCAAGCTAACCTCTCTAGCCTTGAAGAGGGATAAATATATTTCTCACTCTTATCCAGAGTATTCAACAAGATTATTGTCTCCACAGGTACTTACTACTTTTTTTGTTTCAGAAAGCCTGATGGGTTAATTTCAGCTTTTGCAGCTGCTGTTTCTATTTCAGACCTGAAGAGGGGCTTGTATATCCAATCACTTCTCTGTTTTTTCCAGCTTTAGCAAACTAGTCTAATGAAACATTTCACTTCTCCCTATAAACTGTGCTTTACTTCTGCACTTAGACCATCGTGACTATACTACTGCTTTTGCAATATTCACAAAAAGTGGTTAGATCTCTGTATTCACGATATCCTTACATTTCAGCTCCATGTCTGTCGGGCAGACTGAACACCTAAACTGAATTACCGATGGAATTACTGCTGGACTTGTGGGCTCCTGCAGTCACTACCTGTGCTATTTGGGTTTATTGTGCACAGGAGCTCAAACGTTTCAGAGCCGCCACTGTGCCTGGGTTACCACTGCACAGCCCTTGGGCTGCAGCGCGGCTCTGCCACTTGACGGTGGCACCTGGCTGCAGGCTGGGCATCTCTGCCCCCAAAGCAGCCGCTGAACCCAAACTGGCCCAGTGCCTTCTGGAGCCAGCAGCTGCCAGAAGCACGTACAGTGCAGAAGTAATGAGAAACTAGTATCATCCGGTGTTTATTTAGTGTTTTCTTAAGTTACAAACACTATGCTCATACAAAGGTGGTAAAATTGTTATGATCTCCGAAATGGGAAAACCAAATCATAATGCAGCCAGAACCTGAAAAAAGAGATGAAATCACTACCTTTTTACCCAAATGACTTGATTTTCAGAGATAAGAGTCATTCATACCTCCCACAGAATTTGGTTTTTAGATGTGGAAGTCAGAGCAAGTTGCAGGTGCTCAGCACCTCTGAAGATCAGGCATAGCTGACTAATTGGGAGGGGGTAGTGTTGGGGGGGTGCAGGGGGTGGCAGGTTGCATCTTGTTGAAGCTCCTGAATTCGCCAGCGTGGGCCAGGTACACGTGGCATTTCAGTAACAGTCTGTTGAATGAATTACTTCTCATCCCAATGTTAATTTGTAGGATCCCATTACCTCTCAAAGCAAGATTTTCATTTCCTAAAGAGTTCTGAACACAAGCTTAGTTAAATCAATTAACATACTGTTCTCTGCACACACATGAGAGATGAAAATCCCTTAGGTCCCAGAGGTTTTTCTAATTACATAAAACCAGCATTCAGGAACTGTAGATCCATGTGGTCCATATGAAACCGAGTTGGGGAGGTTGTGCATCTTACATGTGAGGAGGGAAATGGCAGCCTGACTTAGTGCAGGCTTATGGCTCCGTGTGACTTCTGTCCATTTTCCTGGGAGCACTGAACCTTACCCCCTTCTTCCTTGAAATGGGTGGTAGCAACATTACTTTCGCATTCCAGATAAGGAAAATTATTTTACTGTTCAAAATAGCCAAGAAAACTGGGAGGCAGGTCTGTATCCATGAGCCCTGCTGTCTGCAGTGAGGGATCTCCACCAGCCAGTCTGGTCCTAGGTGTTGGCAGGACTGGGGAGGGCTCTTCCAGTGGAAGGAGTTCCCAGTTTGCACTTGGATCCAGTCAATCTCTGAGTTTTGTGGCTTGCAGGGTATAATGCAAACTGGATGTGTTGTGTTTAGCTTTTGATGGCTTTGAGTTTTGTTTTGTTTCTGTGGGTTTTTTTTTTGTTTGGTTTGGTGGTTTTTTTGTGGTTTTTTTGTTTTGATTTTTTTTTTTTTTTTTTAATTCTAGTTAATTTGACTGTCAAGGCTTTCAGTAGCATCAACAGCAATAATTTAACGTCTGTTACCTGTTGTGGGTGGCTTATGTAATGTTAAATTTTTACTTTAGTGCAAAGCATCCAACTGCCAAGATCATAAGCATTATATCAATTACTAAATTAAATAACTAAATGAGAGGCTTTTCAAGGACTCAAAGGAAATTCAGAGCTTTGGTATAGCTCAGGAAAGAAAAGAATGACAGAAATAAAGCTATTAGGATATGATTTCCTTTCAAAGCAAATTCCATGCAAATACTGTCTCCTTCTAGGAGTCTGTAGATGCTCCACCAAAGTCACAGCCCCTTGTTGCTAGGCTTCATATATACAGGAAAAGAAAAACAAGTATATACAAGAAGAGAAAGACAACACCTGCTTTAAAAAGCTGCCTCCACTCCAGGAGACATCATCATCTCTGTTGTACATGGAGAAGTAAAATGATTTGCCCAGTGTCAGGAATCAGTTTCTAGTCCAGGAGTTGGCCCCTACCTCGTGTATCCTGGCTCACTCCTTGGTCGTCCGTGTGGTCTCCGTGCTTATGCACATCCTATTCTTCTTTCTTTACAAGGAAGCATATAAACTGAAGTCAAACCTGAGCCCTTTTTTATTGCAGGGCTGCAAGCAGTTTAGAGGTTTTCTGAAGTTTTGAAACAAAATTATGCCACTCTTTGTTTGACATTGCTGTCACATTAAAAGGATGCAGAATCAATGCAAGTTGTGGCAATTCCAACTCTGGTCTCTGAGAGCTTTTAAACTGACTGTAGTTTTTTGAACACTGCTACAGCCCGCTATCCACTTCTGCTGGCCACTCAAGGGTATCCAACACGTTTTAGCTGATGGCACTGCTCCTTACCAGATCTTTACATGCTAGGACACAGTAGGATTTGGAGTGAGAAATGAAATTGTAAACAAATCCCACTGTTCCCAGATGGCATGGCATGGTGTGGCTTAAGGCTGTCATCTCCATCTTGTCAGATCTCATTTATTTACTTTAGTTTAATGTTACAGCATATACATAATTAAGAATTTCACGTTTATGGAAATAAGAAGTGAAATTTGGTGTTTTGAAAAATTACACCTCCCTGTATTAAACATATGAAAGATCCACTAGTAGCTATGACAATAGAGATAGGGTGAATTAACTCACTAGAAATGAAGAGATATTTCATGTGAAAGGGCATATATAGTGGAGAAGAAAACTATCAATAAAAGGCAGTCAGATATAAAACATGATGGAATATCTTGATTGTCGTCTTTATGGACCTCAGCTATTAATCATGCTATATAACAGTGCAAATAACTTCCCTGCAAAACTGTAAATCAGTTTTTGTGCCATTAGAGGAAATATTATGTGATATTTTGAATTAGTCTTTAAAATGACCCCGCTCAGACATGCTCATATCAAGGATAATAGTAGAGCTCTGTGTGAGATGATATGCATTCAAAGAAAATAAGAGATAATGACCATGATCGGTTCAATAAGCCTGTGGTTAAACCACACACAGATACATGCCGGACTAAATGTAGCTTGACAATGAAATCAGCCATGGTGCACAGTGTGACGAACATAGCTGTTAGAACAGCAGTAAAAAAATTACTACCTTTAAAAAGTGCTGCTAGATAAGAAGTGAAAAAAAGTATGGATAGAGCATATCTGTCACATTAGGTCACCATTTATTGGTATATCTTTGAATGGAGTGTTTGGAAACGTAACTGTCTTACAAGGGAGCTGAGCGCAGAACAGAAGTTCTTCATTTCTTGCTCAGCTTGATTTAAGCAATGTCAGAGACAGTGCTGTTATCAGTGCTGCAAGCTGAAACACAAATATGCTGAAAGCCCCTAAAGTAATTCTTCCACCGTATGAGTTGGTGAGGGAGGAAAGCCAGTTTCTCCCTACAGTTTGCTTATGGTGTCAGGTATGGGGTTTACGTCACTAGGCATTCAAGTGGTGAGGCTAAGTTAGTTAACATCTTGTTTCGATCTGTCTTTCCAGAGTGGTACTTCTCAAGCATTTTGGAAGTGTCGCCTTCTTTTGGTGACACCCCTTTCTGTTAGCAGCTGCTCATCTCGAAGGCAGGGCGGTGAGAATTGGTTGGAATTACTGGCTGCAAGTACTGACAGCCATTTGCTCACTCTGGTTAAGCTGAGCTGCTGCTGGCACTTAGAGGTAGTTACCAGCTATCTAGCTAGTTGAAACGCTTGCATCCCAGAAATAAAAATCTGTTCGTGCTAAGAACGGAACTGCTACCAGCTTAGGAGGAAACTGAACTGCTACAGATACATCTCATCTAGCAGTTCCTGAGCTATTTCAGCCTTTATGCGCTTACTCATCCAGGGCAGTTCTGGAATTGAGGTGTAGCCATGGGGATACAGACCTGGAAGAGACTTGCTGGATCATTTGCTGATCCGGAGAGCTGCTTTGACCCTTTAATGCACTTCAGAGGTTACATTCAGAAACATAAGTTGTTCTTTTGCTATCACTGTAAGGTTGCTCCAGTACCTTTGGCATTAGAATCCCATTTCTAATATCCATCAATTTGTTCTTGCGCCAATACTCCAAAATTATTCTCAAAAAATTATATTTTATTTTTACATTCCTGCAGGCTGGCTCTCTCTTCTCCCATATGTATTTATAAACAGCAATTACATGCCATCTCCACCTTCATTTTGCTGACATGTAAGTACTTTTCATAAAAATATTTATATCTCATGCTCTGCTTCTAATTACGAAGGACACTTGCATAAAGAGAGATCATTGCTTCTTTGGTCATCAGCTTTTGCTCTTCGTATTTCCATAATCAGCCACAGACTTCAAATTTGTCTTCTGTGAAGATGAGGCTTAAATACAAAAGAAGGAAGGATCAGAAAATATGGAACATACATATGCATGACAGTTTCCTGGGTGGCAGGTGTCACAAGCTGCTGAAGATTAAATTGTTGCTTGACAGAGGGCCCGTGGTCTTCAAGGAGGTATTGTCCCTTACCTTGATTGTCTTGCAAAAAAGGTGATTTCGTTTAACATACTGGACCTATTTTCACATTCAGTCTGATGTCCCTAGTTTCCTTTTATCTTTTCTTTGCCCTTTTCCCTTTTCTTTTTCCTTTCATTTTTTTTAAACAACAAATGTAGCATAATTCTAATTTCCTTTACAAAATGCAGTAGATATTCTTGCAACCCTGAGGGCCTATGGCTAGCTGTAAAAGGCCACAGAAAATGCTTCTGTTAAAGAGGAACTCTGAAGAAAACTGAGTTTTTCCAGTTTTCCACAGCAAATCTGCATAATTCCACAGCAAATCTGCATAATACAGCCTAAAAAGGGAAAACACCTCCAGATGAAATAGATCAGCATGAGTACTGAGTTTCATGCAGGGATGGGATAGTATTACTTTGAGGAGCAATTCCTTTTTATGTATTTCTCAGGAACAGAGTATATTGTCTAATATTTTTATTTCAGGCTTCACACTTTGTTTTATGAAGCTCGTTGTGTCATTATCCCTTGGGGGAAAGTTAGCTTTAGTTCCTCACTGATGGCAATTCAATGAAATCACTTTGAGCAAAAGATGAACATTTGTTAGCAACACAGAGGAACTTACGTGACAATTCCGTACGACGGCATTTACACCTACTAAATCCCTCCTGTGATGGCAGTTGCTGGCATGTAAACTGAAGCTCCACCTGCTGCAGCTGGATTCATGTCTAACTTTCTGGAGCAGACAGGATTTCCAGAAACATGACTGACAAATGAAGCACGAACAGATGCAGGTGGATGCAAAAGCTTACGAACTCTGTAAGTTGCATTACCAGGGTGAAATATATAAATAAATGTAATGTGGCTCTGCTTTTAGCATAGGCAGAATGCCGTCCTAGCATCAGCCAACGGCTTCCCTGCTAGAGATGGCCGATTTTCAACCCACTTGTAGCAGGGTTGAAATTCTGCTGTCTTCCTTCAGCCGTACAGTTGGGCAGACACAAGGGTAAGCAGTTAACATTTGGTGTGAAGATGTTCTTGAAAGTTGAGGACGGGGATGTCTGAGAGAGAAACGGTCAAATCGGGTTTGGAGGAAGCAGTCTGTATGGGACGGGGAGGTGAGTGTCAAAGAAACTACAGAAGAGGAAACTGCAGTGATCAAAATGGGAGCTGATAGAGAAAGGGCCCTGAGCTTTTTTGTTCTGAGGTGGGGGAAAACAGCTGGGAAAGAAAAAGAGAGCAAGATTAGGGAATGGCTGGGTACTATGGCAGAATGAGAGAGGTGTTTAGTCAGACATCAGGAGGAGAGGTGATGTTGTCATCACAGCAGAAAGGGTGTCTACAGGAGAGTGTGGCAGGTGGGAAAACAGGTTAATTTCAAGGCCATTAAGCTCAGAGATTTCAGAGGCAGGCTGAGATGTTGATTCAGTCTGAGAAAAGGAGCTCCAGATTGAAGGAGCTGATTTATGAGTACTCAGCAGAGAGGTGTAGAAAATGATATTAAAGAAGGTGAAAAGACACTTGGAGCTTGTGTGCCTGTCTCCTGTGTAACAAATGACCTGGGAGAATGCTGTAAGCCCTCAAGGTAACAGAGCCCTGGCCTGTCCCCTTGCCAAGAGTCTGCGTAAGACTGAAGTCTGATTTCAGCTGCACACAGAATGGTTTGGGGTCCTCTCCTATTGAGGAACACGATATACCATTGTATTTTGTTAAAAGCAGTCAAATGCATTTTATATTTCTGGAATGGGTCAAATCCTTTGGAGAGAAGTAAACAAAAACAAAGGCTATGCAATCCTAGTCTATTTTACAAAAATTGTCTACAATCTCGAGCAAGGAAGAAAAGAACATGCAATTTTAGGATTCCTTCTAAGCACACTCCTGGTAACAGACTGTGAGCTCAGAGACAATATTAATATTGAAAGAGGTGATGATTTTAGCCTATTCAATATCAAAGACTAACTGAAATAAAATATCAGTTTCATTCCTTGTTGGTTTCACTTCTATCCATCTGTCAATCAAAGACACAGATGAAAAAAATGCGCAAAATGTTCTCTATGCCCATATGCTTTTATGATAATGCAGGTGTTTGCCTCGATGTGTAGATCTGCAACTGAATCCTACCTTATTCAAAATAAAGCAGAGAATTGAAAATTGTCACTTATTTATTGTGTCTCTCAAACAGCTATTCCCTAGCTCCTAGCATTTGCATAATCACTGTATATATCCATTTACACCAAATAGCGATGGAAAATTTTTTAGAATTTATAGCACTCATACAAAGCACTTCCATTTTGATGAATTTGCCTTTTTTTGAACATAAAAAGAATCCTTCAAAAACCACTAAACCCATTTTGGTCAACTCTGTTTATATTCCTGAGTGCTTTACCAAAGGACTCAGTTCAGCTGGAGGGTGGCACAGCATTGTGCCCACAAAAGACAAAGACCTGATCATAAACATCACCCAAGGCAATGATAATGAACAAGCAACTCACCCAGCTACCTGTCGCACAAGCAATGTTCACACTCATAGGGTCGAGAATCATCCTCAACTGAAGCAGATACACGGTGTGACCACTGTGCTGTGATATTTTTTTGTTAGGATCCAGTACATTGTGAACTGGAGACATGCAGAAAAACATCCTGCTGTCCTTCTCATGGGACCAGTAGTCCACACAAAGGAAGAGTACTCACCCCATGCAGATGCTGCACTCTATATTTGTGCCAGCTGTCTTCTTCATTGGCCTTCACACACCCTGGGAGCACAAATTCTTAAGGGTATAAAGCGATTAAAATGTGCTGTCTGCTCCTTATGGAATAAGAAGAAAGAAACTCGTCAGGTTTCAGCTAACCCCAAAAAACAGACATGTCTGCTCCTGTCGTCATCAGCTCATGGGATGAGCAGCTGGAGGATTCCTGGTTCACAGCTGGGATTGTTAACACAGGGGTTAACACAGCCCATGGGAATTAATGCAATAGAAAGCTGCAGGGGAAGCATGCATTATATAAGCACCAAGGAAAACCTAGATGCATTTATGCTCATTACTTTCTGTAATCATGCAAATAGCTGATAAAACCAGAAAAGGCCCCACGTCGTTTCTTGTGTAAGTGCAAAGAGGTCAGTGGAGTTTGATCAGAAATTAATTTAGCCCGTAATATTTTGAACAATTGCCATCTGGTGAGTAAAACGAGTATGGTCCTAAAATGAGCTTAGAATAATGGCATTTATGGGCCAAAAAAGGACATACACTATATGGACTTACCAAGAAGTTGCAAGTAGGAAAGAAAACTGTAATTGAGGCCCACAGAGAAGGTAATGTACTGAAAGAATGAATTTTAATTCTCATGAAGCTTACCCAGGTGCAGAACAGGGACATTCAGCTTCCATTCTCCAGACTATTTTCAAGATAGAATATGCTATAAATTAACAACTGTTATGTGTAGGTGTCCCAGCTTTAGAAATGGTTAGGGATGCTCTTTAGTTTATTTTCTTCAAAATGCTCTGGTTTGTTGAAATGAAAACCTTTTACAGATATGTATCTGGTATGACCAAATTTTTATTGTCTGAGGATAGAATTTCCACTCAAGAGAGCTGGTATCCTGATAATATCCAGTGGATGTTTCAAGCAAGTTTATCAGGAATCTACGTTCAATCCCCCACTCTGCTTGCTTTGAAATCTCACTTCTTTTTCCACTGGTGTTCATGAAAACTCTACTTTTCATATTTATGAGGAAAAATATTTCTGACACCTCATCGTTTTCACAAAATGCCAGAATTCTTCCATTTCTAAACAAACTTAAAATGCTTGGCAGCAACATTAATTTGTTGTTAGTTATACATTAACTACATAAAAGAGAGGCAAGTATTAGCTGCATATCTCTTGCTAATAAAAAAAAAATTAGAAACTTTTCAGAAAAAAGTAATTGCTTGCCACTTACAGCTTGAAAACAGTTCTGATTGTTTGCTGGAGTGACTGCTGCTAACAACAAAGGAATCTTCAGTGATGCTTCATTTACAAATGATCGCTTGGAAGGACTGCCATATATTGCAATGTCTTCCAAATACTTTCACATTTCAGATTAGAATTGTGAAAGTGCTTGATCTTCGTTTGTTTAGCCATTTCTAATTTTTATGAGTGTATGAAATAAATAATGGAAAAAAGCTTAGAGGGAGAAAACTGTTTTTTAAAAATGTATCCATCACATGATGAATATGAACTATTAAGTCTACATTGTAGCTATGAAGTTAAAAAAAAAGTGTCTGCAGAACTTGTATAGGAAATGAGGAAGGGGTTTTAGGTATCCTGTTTTAACTATAAAACTGCTGGTTTTCAGGCATTTCTATTTAGAAGATGTAAATGAACCTGCAGAGTTTATCGTATTTCTGTGCAACGCAACTTGGAGTGAGTCAGGTCGTGGTCACACTGCTAAGCAGAAAAGACCCAGGTATTGGTCACCGGTCACCTCCACATGTTGTAGAGCGAGCTCCTTCAAGGCTGTGCAGGTCGGCTGACATAGCCCTTGGCTCTGGGTGGTGTCTTCAGAGCCATCTCTGAGCTCTGGTAGAGTTTCTGTGCCATTTCTGCACATTTTTTTTCCAGCTTGGAGTCTCTGGGACACTGTGAAAGCTGTGGTGTGGTCCACCACAGGGGTTTCCATATTGCAGGACGGTGAGCCACTTGTGGCATTTCTTTGGGAGAGATGGGAGGAGGTTCTTGAGAGTGCAAAGGCTTCAAGGGGGCTCTTGGAAGAGGACTCTTGCAGAGCTGAGCCGGGCACGGTCACATCCACGCTGCCTCTTGAGAGAGATCCAGGTGAGCTCTCGCCCATACTGTGGTGCCTCACCCAGAGAGGGGTAGCTGGTGGGCTTTGGGAAAGGCCAGGAAGAGAACGGAGGAGCAGAGATCCAACACTCTGTTTTCCTCTTCGGTCTCCTTTCATTTAGCAGTATGTACTTATGGAGCGCAAATAGATCAGATTTTATATCCTCAGCACTCCATTTTCACAGATTCAGTGAACTGTTGCAAATTGCACACATGTGAGGATGAAGTAAGGATGATTATGTTTAGAAACCGAGATCCTAAGTTCATTCATTATATCATTTGGTCCTGTCACAGTCTGTGAATTACATGAATGTTTTGCCCAAACTCTTTCAGAGGACTAGGTTCATTAAAAGCTAACATTATATCCCTTATTGTAAGGCATCTTTTCAAGATTGTTCATTTTGAATATTTCAGCTCATTGTCTCTCTCAGAAGAGTGTAAGATTTTGCTATAGAGACATACAGAAGTAATAAAAAAGCAGTGAAAAAATAGAAAGCAGCTGAAAGAGATCTGAGAAGTCCTTTGCTTTAAGGCAACATCAGCTGTACTTAAGTCATTTCTGACAAACATTTGTGTAACCTGCTTTTTAAAGTATCCCATGGTGTAGACTGTACTATCTTTTTCCTTCTAGGAAGCTTTCCTATTTAATCTAAATCTTTGTTGCAATTTTAACTCACTGCTTCTTCATGCCCCCCATGGGTCGGTGTGGAAAACTATTTGTTCCCCTCCTATTAGCATCTACCCTTTACAAAAGTAAAAAGGCTTTATAATATGCCTCTCAGATTTTCCTAAGTGTTTTCAATCTTACAATCATGGGCTGCATTTTTCTACATTTGTCTTGAAGCATGGAGCTTTCTGGGCACAGTACCCCTGCTGAAGCCTCATGCGCGCCGGTAAAAGCAGAGGGTTTATTTATGTGCCTTATACTTGACACCCCTGTTTATGATGCTGCATCACCATCCCACACATAACCCTTCTCTGTTTCTGTTCAGCAACGCCTCCGAACTCCCCACTGACTTCGAGGTCCATAAGCAGGGGGTTTTATTCCCTCTTCCTGCACACGAATTCTGTGCAGCCCCAGACTCCAGACAGGACATGGCCAAGCCCCTCCTCAAATACCCTCTGGTTTGACGTGAGCTGCCAACAACTATTTCCACGGTATTGTTTTCCAACCAGTTTTGTTGTTTATTGTGGTTCCATCATCTCCAAGTTCCTCAAGCTTGGTTACAAAACTATCACCTGACAGAGTCAAAAGGGCAGCAAAAAACAAAATGTAAATCCTGTATGTTTTTTCTTCTAACCACAAAACCTGTCATGCTACTATGGAAGAGAAGTTGGTTTGTAATCTGTTCCTCATGTTGACTGTTGCTTATCTCCTTGCTATTTCATATTTGTTTACAAACAACTTGATTGATGAATTTTGTCACCATATTTCTGGGAATTGACATTAAACTGGCTTGTCTATGAAACTTTTCAGTCCTTCTCTTTTTTTTCTGGTTTAGAGCTAAGTCCTAGTTTCTCCTTTTCTATTGTCATGTAGTACCTGATCTGCCCTCCTATGTATTTCTAAAATCAGAATTAATTATAGTAAGGGTATCACAGACTCAGCCTTCCAGCTTAGCTTTGAAATGTCAAGACAATGCACAAAATAAACTCATTTTATTCAAAAGAAATTCAGTACTTGTGCAGTTTTCATTCTTCAGCCCATTTGATTGGAACATAATCCAAACACAACTAAATGGATCAATATTTGAATAACCTTCCCTTTCCCTCTCCTTTGGTGAACAGCCCTCCTGTCTTGCTCTACAAACTCAACAACCAAGAAAAAGTAACAGCCTAAGAAGAGTTTGTTCAGTACGGTATCATTTTAGCCTTAACAATAGAGGCAGCTACTGCCACAACGCAATGTCTTCATCTTGTAAAAAAATCCCAAGTAATTGTGGGGTTTTTTTAATTGAAAGCAATTTGGCCCTCTATTGTAGTATTTCCAGGTAAATAATTTCCATGCAGCAAAAAGAGTCAATTAGGTTGAAGTAACGTTTTCCCACCAGAGTGCAAAATGGCAGTGCTCTGTTGCATGCTGTTGACAAATGAAAGAGACACCCACAGGCTAACTGCGTACAAAGTCAAAATACAATATTGAACTGCTGGGGAAAAGTGTACCTTTTCAAGTATGCACTGCCACTTTGGCAGTGTTTGTTCAAAAGTCATTACTAACCTTTGGCATCTCATCTGGGCTACTGAGCACTTGCCACTAGGGCTGCATTAATATCTGAGCAATGGCAGAACATAAAAAAGCCAAGGAGTCGTGATCATGAAAGGGAAAAGCTGGTTAAAATCTATGGTAGTCATCAGCAAAATCAGTAGCGTATTTCAGACATATGAAAAATACTGTGTTTAGTGGTATGCTGCAAGGACTAATTTTATGCCACTATATTACAGCCAGATTAATCCTTGCACTGAAGTCACTTCCACCTGTGTTTTTACCTTCTAGCTTAACCTTTCCTTTGACAAGCTGTTTTGTTTGTCAAGAGAGAGATGGGATAGAGTAATCAGATTTGCTATAACAGAAAAAAGTCAGCATTTTTCTTGATGGAGGATTTATCTGTACAAACAGGGATGTCTACATTGTAGGCCACTAATCTGACCTCAGTGTGTAGGTCTCCCATGAGAGCTAGTGGAAAGAAAGGGACACTTCTGCTGCAGGATCCATCCAATGGATTTCAGACCCCCTACCTTAGGATGAGAGGGATGAGGCCTTCAGCATCTGTTACCCTTCTTGGACCATAAAGAAGTCCAGCCAGCTAGCTCAGAGATAAATGCTCACAGAGTAGTTAAGAAATATCTTATTTAGATAAGACAGATAAGAAATAAGTTAAGTGGAATAAACACTTCCGTAAGCCTGACAATTGTCTTCTGACCATTTACCGAGAATGGGGAAATATTTCTAAAAAAGGATCTGGAACATATTTCCAGAGCAGGTGCCAAGCTCTGGAATCCCCAAAGCAAATCATATTGCGAAAAGGGTGGTTCGTTTCCTTTTGCTTTGTTTTTCACGTTCATGTCCTTGTTCGTTTGCCTGCCATAGCTAACCAGTTGTCATTCAAGCCAAATTACAGACAGCCCCTTTCCCTGTTGGGTCACATCAACATGACGGTCTGTCGGAGACAGCCCAGGTCACTCAGGTGGCACAAGGAACCGTTTCCTTGCGGTGCCAGGGATGCTCCGTGTCCCAGCCCGGGTTGGTGCGGGGAGAGGAGACCTTGGCCGCAGGCAGCCCAGGGCAGGCAGTGGCCAGAGCCTTCGGCAGAGGCAGGAGGAGGGCAGCCCCTGCTAGCCCCTGAGCCACTTTTGACTGGGGATAAAGTCCCCGAGGTGAAGAGTCAGAAATTCAGGTATGTTGCTCCCAGTGGGAAAGTTAACCTGGTATACTCTCCCTGCTGCCCCATTGAAATGAAAGTTGTCTTCCTTTCAGTCCAAAAGGCTGAAGTTACTCTATTGCCTGGGGGAATTTTGGAGGCTTCCTTTTGTGCCCATTAATCTCCTTTCACATTTTGAGGCGGTAGTCCCACAGCTGAAGAGCCTAGATGTACATCCATCAGGTCTAGATTTTGATTAAAAGTGAAGTTAAATCCAAATGGTAAATTAAGGGTTTAAGTCCTGGATCCGTCACTGAAGAAAATCTGACAAGCTATAACCATGTTTTCCACTGTATCTGAACCAGAAAAGCCTGTCCTGCTGTTTACCCCCACCCCCCAGGGTCAAGGCCAGGAAAGTGTGTATTTACGAATTAAAGTTATCCACTCTCCGCAAGTTCTGATCCCATTTTTGATGTATTTTCAGTACTGAAAGATTATGACTTTGTTTTTATCTATCTGAAGACACTCTAAGGAGATACAAAGCACCACAGCAGCACTTGCAGCTCCAGATAGCCATGGAAACAGGAGGCTGGGAACAGGCTAGAAATGTGCCAGGGTAACAACCGAGATCTTTGATTTCTCCTTCTGTGCTTATTTTCTTGCTTAACAGGTTCAGGAACAGATTCGGGCTGGATCTTAATGCTTTAAGAACTGTGCATTTATAAACAGAGAAAAAATGTTAAAAATATACATGTGAAATCTGTGCTCCATGTAGCAAAAAAAGTAACAGCAACCTCCTTTACTAATGATAAGAATGATCCCAAATACTTCTTTTTATGTCAGTTGTTGATGTTTATGCAATTTGATGATGCTCAAATATTATAGTAAGATAAATGCGTTCATTGCAAAATACCATTGATACAAAATGTGTATCTAGGGTATATCTACATGTCTCAGTGCAAACTCTATCTCCCTTTTACATGACCAATATGCAACTATGGTTTTATACATGCAACATCCCACACAACAGCGTTCTGATTTCTAGTGATGAATTTTTCTTTCCATCTTTTTTTTTAAATTTTAATTCTTTTTCCCACAGTCAATGTTGCCTTAGCATTTACCATCTTACTGATGTTTATTTCATTAATGCTTGCCCTAAAGTGTCACATATTTACTTAAAAAGTGAATATCATTAAAGATCTTATAAATTCCTGTCTATAAAAAATAGGATTTTTGAAAATGGTCTCAAGAATTTTGTACCTATGAGAAAACTGTGCTAGATAGTAACAATCTATGAGTCCTGGAAATTTGACTAATAGGAAAAAAGATACAAAGATGATTTGCACCTCAAAGCTTTTTTTACAAACTCCAGAATGAGTATAAATGTAAAAATCACATTTTACATATTCTGTCTCACTCTCATCTGAGATAAGGAATAAAAGTGCCCTTGGAGGATCTTAACCACTGTGCTTGTGTTGGCAAGGCTGGTGGCAGGCGGCGCCCGCCCAGCAGCTCGCCAAGGTGCAAACCGACGGGCAGGTGCCGGGGCTGCCGTGCCCTCCGGGCTTCTCTCAGGGTCTGCCATGTCCAAAGGAGAGGCGCAGTGTGCAGGGCACTGTGCCTGCAAGCCTTGTCCCTTCTGATGCGCACCAAGGTCTTTGTCGCTGCAGTTATTTTTATGAGGCTCTGGTCATGCCATGATGGCTTTGGGTCCTTCTGCTTTTCACCCTTTTTTTAACATAGTGCAAGCCTGTTTACACCTGGGACCCAAAACGTGTCCACAGAGTGAGAAATGGGGAAAATGCAGCAAGAATGGGTACCTCAGCAGCTTGAATCATTTAGACATGAAAGTCCTTGGGTGACGAGGAGCATCTCGTGACAGGGCTGCTGCACTGGCTGTTGTGATACACGGCAGGTCTGCGTTTGTTTGCTTTGCAGGGATGCAACAATGGCATAGAAAAAGGACAGGCTTGTGTGCTTTTTTCCCCGGAGACATGCACTGGTAGAAAGCAATGGGGAATCCTTAAATTAGTTCTAGCCCAAAACATAAAGAGGCAGGTAGTCTGCCACTGTGTTTAAAGCTCTGGTGATATTTTTCCAGGGCTGAGAACATAAAGTTTTTTTTTTCAGTTTACTCAAACTTCTGAGAAGCTGCAAATATTGGCTGATATTAGCTGATATTTCTTGGATATATATGGGGTATATTTCCATGTAGTTTGTTCATGAAGGGAATGCAAACCTTCTTACAGCTATAGAGAAAGAAATTGTGGTGAGGTTTTTGAACTGTTTGTCCATTCTTTCTGAAACATTCATCTTCCTCAGTGCCTGGGCCAATTCTTCTGACATGGCTGCAGATATAAATCTCCAGTGTCATTGGAACTAGACTGGTGTATAAAAGCAGCGAGAAGTGAGAGGAAATAAAGCGTGTTCACTGGAGATGAAATTGAGTCTCTCTCTTTCTCCTTATTCTATATTTGTAATCTCAATTTTAAAATTCAGTGCAACAGAGCACATTACAGAAGGGTCATGAAAAGATATTTTATGATCTTTGAATGATAAGTAATGAAATAGAGAAAATTACACCTAGAAAAGAGACTCTCAAGCTGGAACATGCAGTTCTTGGTTCACTTTCCAGTAGTCATCTAATTTCATGACTTGGACATCAATTTATAAAATTCATAGCAGGATTTGAGTATAGATGACAAGAGCATTTAAAAAAAAATTTAAAAGCATATAGGGAACTCTAAAAGTAGAAGTACTTTCCCAGTATAAAAAGGAGAGACCTTGTACCTTGTAAGATTTCTATCTGCATGTAGGCAGTTGCTATGCTGTGTTCTTCTCCGTGGAGCAGAGCCAGGGCTGATGATTCTGGGAGGCCTTGTGGAAAGGACGACAGACTAAAAAAGTCCATGCGTTCCTCATGATTCAGCTTGTCTTCGTGCTCTAAGTGTCCCTTTGCTGCAGTCACACTGTTTAATATTTCATTATTCATAGCAAGAGACTTCTGAGATTACCAAAAGAAATAAATAAAGTTGATTTTTCAATCCAAAAAATCAGATAAAAATATTAGGAATAACAGCAGTCTATTAATAATGGAGAAAGAAAACAGTTATTTTACAGATGAATTCCAAGTCTCTCTGAGAAAATAAATGTTACCCACTGTACATCTTTATTGCTCAAGCCATAAAATTAGGATAATTTCATAATACTTCAGCTAATAAATATTAGTCTTTCCCTCAGTAAATGTTAAGTAATAGTCTGGAAATAATAAAAGCAGTTAAAAAAATATCACGTAACCCAAATTACCTGTGCTTAACTTCACTGTGTTGTCTCTGGAGGTTTTGTCACAGCCAGTCTTCTTTCCCTTGTAGCACTTTCCCTGCTTAGATAAGGAGCTTCGTGGGCGAGTGTCGTCTTGTCATTCCCCCCCTGATCACACAAGATTACACAGAGCCAAGGTGCATCCTCCCTGAGCAACCTGGACACCTGCTCAGGTGGCGGCAGAAAGCCTTGCTGAGACTCCAGCACTGGGGCTTTGCATACAGTTCATGTCCCAGAGCGCATCAACAGCTACTGGGGAGGGCTGTGCTCCGTGCTAGGTGGTGGTTTTGGTTAGTGAGGTAGTCCTGGAGAGTACAGGAGCTGACATGACATCCCAGGGCAAACGTCATTTATCATGAGTTGAGGAATACCAGAAATGCATTATGGAGTTTATGCCCTGGTTAAGTACAAAAGAGGCTATATACAGACCTGAGTAAGATGTGCAAAAGTTATAGCATTCAGTAACAGACGGTCACTTGAAAGATTTATAAAGCCTCCTCCAGCCTTGAGAAGACAGTCTAAAATGCACCTTTTCAGTTTGGATGACAAGAAGTTCATGGTCCCAGGAGGTTATGGCTTCAGTTTCTGGGAAGAGGACTGTCTCCTTCTTGCCCCTCTAAGAAATAGTAGAGTTGTAGCTAACTTCACTTGTCACACACCTTGTGATATCCTTCTTGATTTCGTCTGGCTACTTTGAAATTTTCCTCTCCTGTTTCTGTTACTATTTGTCTCTGCTCTCCAGGGGACTGTTTTATGTTCCCTGCAGCTCCTGTGTAGGGGGTCCCTCTGCACTTTCTGTCTGCATCATCCTCTCCAGAAACGTTCCTGCAGGTGAAGACTTCTCTTGGTTGTGTGGATGGGCAGAAAGGTTTGTATATTAGAGAGATTAGGACGTACAACCTAGAAATGTGATTCTCTGTCCCAGATCTGGCCTGTCTTCCTGGCGTCCAGTTCTGGATTTTCCACTGCCAATCCAAGTTCAATAGTTTAAAAGAAAATTTCTTAGCTCTCTTCTTAATGCCACTCCATTGCTGCTTTCTCTCTTGCTTTTGGCAATTCCATTATCCTGCCTGTCACTTAGTCTTGTTACCTGCATCTTACCTGAATTCTCTCTCAGTCCTCACATCAAGACTATGCAAGGCTCTTCCACACAACGTGTCAAATATACAGCTTTTCTTATCCATCCATGCAACTGAAATTCTTGTCAAGGGTCTAAGCTGTCACCTCACATCTCAAGCAAAAGCAGCCTTTCTGTCTCTCATCCATCCAGAATAACGCTGTGCATCTGATTTTCCAAACCTGCCACATTAACAATAGCACCCTTGTCTTTGTAAGTCCACATTAACCCTCTGGTGTGCCAGCATGCTTTCTTCTCAAGGTCTCTTTCTGCAATCTATCACTTCCCATCCTCTAAAAGAGTTGATTGGCCCCAATACCAATCTCTATCATCAGGCTTTCACATTTTCAAAAAAATATATTACTTTTTGCCTTCCTCTAGTGCTTAGAAAAGACTACCCTGCAAAGGTACCTCGTTACTCCCCTTCAGATCCTACTTCAACATTCTCCTTGGCTGCAATACCTACAGCGAGCGATGAGTACAGTGCTCCCGTGCCTCTACCAGCGTCAGCGCTGATTAATATTGTCTCCTGAAGTTCTTCTGCACCTCTACCGACCTGCATTCATTTGCTCTCTCAAATTATAGATCCATGGGTTAGAAATTATGGCTTTATTCTGTGTTTGTCCAGTACTGCAATGTGTGCTTAGAAAGTAATTGACCCTTGTGTCAGCATCTTATCAATGCAACTCTAAAAAGGGCACTTTCAGTCTATGCCTTATCTCCAGGATTTTTGTTGAAATTAGTAGCTGAGCAAGACAACTACTAAAGCAAGAACTGAAAATGGAGTTGGAGTTCTACAGTGTTGCTGCAGATAGTGTTAAAGAACAAGAGACATGTTATTCAATTAATTTTCCTACTGTGAAGTAAGATAGGTATACCTAGGCCAGCACTAGAACTTAATTCTCCAATCAGTCTTAAAAGCTTCCTACAATACCACCTACCACAATGAAGATGATGTACAATATAGTGCTGAACTATCGTCCCTTCATTTCTATTAATATCAAATTGGATTCTCTCTTTCTGCAAATTAAGCCAACAGCAACTTTTCCTGTCTCTTTCAATCAGAAAAGCAATTAATTTGATTGTGGTTTTTGCAAAGGACTTTTTTTTTATATTTGAAAATGGTCTTTGTTCTCACTAAAACCATAAGATTTTTTTCAGCCTTGCTTTGTAGGTTACATTCTGCAGTTCTCTAATCTTTATTGTTTCTTTCTTCTGGGCCGTTTTGCTCTTTTGCTAAATTTGCTGTCCAGAGCAGGACACAGTAGTGCATCAGTGACCTAACCAGTACCAAGTAAATGAGAGCAACTACTTCCTGTAATAACTTATTTTAATACATCTGGGAATGTCATCAGACATTTTTAAGGCAGGATCATATTGCTAATTTATATTCAGCTCATGGTATACAATGCCCCCAGGGCCTCTTCTGGCAGAGTTGCTGCTTCACCAGTTATTCCTCATTTTGTATTTGTGCATTTGATTTCTCTTTGCTAAGTGTATCACTTTGCACTTGTCTTTATTGAATTTCATCTTATTGATTTCAGTTCCTTCAATTTATCAAGATCATTTTGAATTCTTATCCTGTCCTTTGAGGTGCTTACAACGCCTGCTAGCTTGGTAGCATGCTCAGATTTTATAAGCATACAGTCTATTTTATCATGCAAGCCGTCATTGAAAATATTTCATAGGCTCATATTCAGGACTGACCCCAGTGGAAATGCCCTCCCATATTGGCAGTGGAACATCCACAACTATTCTTTCAGGAGGGTTCTTCAACTAGTCCTGTATCCATTTTAAAACACTATTATCTTGACCATGTTTTCCAATATTCTTATGAAAATATTGTGCGAGACAGTCAAAAAGCTTTAACAACTTCAATACCACATTTGCACTTTGGTTTGGCCTGTTAACCCATCAAGGAAGGAAATTAGACCAGTCTGAAATTGTTTCTCTTCATGAAAACCTCCTAGTTCTTTCCTACCACTTTATTCTCCTCTAAAAGGACATCACAAATGGAATTTTAAGAGCATGCTTGCATTTGGACGTGTGTGTGCGAATGTCTTGGGTGTGACGGTGTAAGCACCAGCCCTAGACAGGCAGCACCGTGCCGTGTGGACCACGAGTGAGGCAGCAGCCTGGAGGGTTTGGCATTGCTGACCCCACGCTGGAGGTGTCCCAGCCTTGGCAGCCCTTCGGAGGGACAGCGCAGGACCAGAAACATCTGTTATCGCAAACCAGTCCAAGGAAATCGCAACTCACCTTCGCAGCACCAGAAAAGCTACAACGAGAACAGAGTGGTGAAGCCTGTGGCTACCACACTCGATACCCTGCTGTGCAAAGCTGCATCCCAATACTGCAGCGCTGCCCTTGGGCTGCTACTCCATCTGTTGTGACACAGGCGTACCCACAGCATCACAGCCCTGGCCTTGCTGCAGAAGGGGAGCTGCTTTCTTGGCCACTGGCTGTGACTCAGTGTCATGGTTTAATCCCAGCTGGCAACTCAGCCCCACCCAGCCGCTCGCTCACTCCCCCCTGGTGGGATGGGGCAGAGAATCAGAAGAGTGAGAAAACTCGTGGGTTGAGACAAAGACAGTTTAATAGGGAAAGCAAAATCCGTGTACACAAGTAAGGTAAACCAAGCAATTAATTTCCCTCTCCCCATGGGCAGGCAGGTGTTCAGCCATCTCCAGGAAAGCAGGGCTCCATCATGCCTAATGGTGACTTGGGAAGACAAACGCCATCACTCTCAGTGTCCCCTCCTTCCTCCTCCTTCCCACAGCTTTATACGCTGAGCATGGCATCATACGGTGTGGGATATCCCTTGGGTCAGTTGGGGTCAGCTGTCCTGGCTGTGTCACCTCCCAACTTCTTGCCCACCCCCAGCCCACTCACGGGTGGAGTGGGGTGAGAGGCAGACTCTGTGTAAGGCTTCTCTGTGAGAAGCCTCGACTCTGTTTAAGCACTGCTCAGCAGTAACCAAAACACTCCTGAATTATCAACACTGATTTCAGGACAAATCAAACACATAGCCCCATACTAGCTACCATGAAGAAAATTAATTCTATCCCAGCAAAAACCAGCACACTCAGTTTACTTTTTCTGCAGATATCTGACTGCCTGCTACAGCTAGTAACATGCGGGATGGGATGGAGTCAGGGCTTTCCTTATTCATCACCCCTTTATAGCCTTTCTTCTCCCACACACCTGGTAGGGGTGATGTACCTGATACACTTGTCTGACCCTTGAGGACCTTATGGCCCAGTAAGGGAATCCAGCCGGCAACAGTATAGACCAGAATGTGAAGAAAAACTTCTCTCAATATTCCATAGCTAACACATTTTGATATTGCATATATCCACAAACAAAGGCTCTCTGGCTCTCTGTAGGAGAGGGTTCAACAGGACTTCTGCTGAGAAGGTACTGGAATAGCTTTTAAGCAAGAGCCTAAAAACTCTGTCTAACCTGTAGAAAGAAAGAAAAAAAAAAAAAAAGAGAGTTCTAACATACAATCAGAAGGAAAAAATAAATAAATGGTGATGTCCACTTGCATGTGATGCAAAATTTCAGAAAAAAATCCCAGTTTAACTGGGATGAATTAGAAAAAAAAAAAGGAAATATCAGGAAACAGTCAGAAGCTGTAGTCTGTTGCAGCCTGTCGGGAAGAGTGAAGGAACAATTAAGCTATCAGGCAGATAGGCTGACTAGAACATGAAAATATAAAGAAGTTATAGTGAAATTAATGCATTTTTGAGATTCCACGCAAAATCCAGCTTTGTGGGAAGGGTGACAGAAAATGTCCAGTTTGTTGATCAGATGTAAATATAAATAATCCAGATATTAAACTAAATGGGCTTTAAGAGTTATAAATAAATATTTTGCCGTTAAAACTAAGCACTTCTGAAAACATACACAGTCACATTGTAATACATGTGCTTTTAAAGAGGGATGGAGAGTTAGACAAAGATAAGTAGAAGGAAACTCCTCCTTGACATTTTGCACATCCACAGAAATGGCCATGAGAAAACCCTGAAGCAGATTCACAGAAAACAGACCTGTCAGGCCCCAGGAGGTCATCCAGAGCATCCGCTGCCCCAGGGCAGCATCTCTACCACAACCTGTTCTGAGAGATGTTAATCCAACCTCTTCCCAAAACCCTCCCATGGTGAGGTCTCTTTGGGATCCCCCAGCAAGCAACTGCTTCGCTTCACTAACTCTAATGTAGAATTTTTCCCAAGGAACAGCCAAAATTTTCCTTTCTGTAATTTTAGCCCACTACTTTCAGTCCCAGTCCCAGTAGACATGAGGAGCAATTTGGGCCGGGTACAGCTGCCTTTCAGTGTTGTGCCTTTCACAGGCACGCTGTCAGGAGGAGCATTGAGTGTGGAGCAGGGATAAAACTTATCATCACAGAGGCACCAAGCTCTTGAGATTGGTGAAAAACACCGCAGATGCTCCTATTCTGGACCACCCCAGTCCCAAAAGCTGAAGCTGATTTGATGACATAGGAACAAAACCTCCTTCATTCTGGTCAAAATAAGCGACAGTATCGTACAGTGGTAGTCTGAGCTTTTTTTTCATGTGGGACACTATGCCCTGGTGAAATCCCATTTTTCAATGTCTTATCATTGATCCTTCCTCTTGTTATTTCACCATGGCAACATTTTGGCCCCATTACTGAGCATACAATTAAGATTTCAGATTTCTAATTTCAGACCGCAGATGTACTGATGGATATGAAGCACCCACGCCTGAGATGTAGTGTGTGTGCTACACAGGCAGATCCTCTGCAGCAGAAACGTATGTTTGCTTCCTCGGTGATTACACTGCCATGGTAATATTTTCCTCAAGTCATGGGTCAGCCAGAAGAGAAGTGGAAGCCAGTGAGGCAAGGAAGAGAGGGGGGGTGGCAGCAGAAGGGCAACTGGGGCACGGGGGCAGGTGTGGGTAGTGGTAAGTCAAAAAGGGGAGCAAGGACAGGAGAGTGGCAGAGGGTCCAGAGAGTGCAGAGCAGAGATGGAGTGAGACAAAAGAGTGGGATATGAGACCGAGTCTACTGGGAACACAACAGGATGGAAAGGAGCTGATGAGGGCAAGGTAAGAAAAGCCTGCATGTGAGTGATGGAGAAAAGGTGGTACAGCAGAAGGAGCGAGATTAGGAAATTGGGTAGAGGAGAAGCTGAGGGAGCGAGCAGTTTGGGTGGAGGGAGGGTGTCAGGTGAGGGAACAGAGCAGGGAGGTAGAGTGACAGCTTTTGCCTCCCAGCTGTAAGCAGAAATTAAATGCTACCAACATCTGAGTAGCCAGTATCTGCTTAGGCATCTGACTTTTCAGCCTGAGATAATTGGAGGTGATGGTGGTAGGCTTCCTCATATATTACTACACTTATGAAATACAAGTCTTTGCAATTTAAAAATCAGCCACACATCTTGAGGGACAAGCATTATCCTGGGAGTTTGCAAGATATGGGGTTGGTAATAAGACTGTTGGCAGAGAAAGCATTTCCTCCCTGCTTGAAATCTCCTTTTTTCTTAACAAAAAAAAAAGTAATGGAAAAATGTAATAAAATGTACCAAAAATGCATGAAACCTGATCACATAGCTACTTATGAACTTGTGTTCAGCAACCAAATCCTTCTGATGGAGCGGTTATTAAGTGCACAGAAACCCATAACGCTCTTTAAATATCACGTGCAGAAGAAACAGTAAAGCATAGGGGAAATGAAACTGTTGTCTCACGGGTCTCTCTTGTTTTATCAAGCCAGTGCTCAGAGCAGATTGCCGTTGTGGTGTTTGAATTGTGCCTGTGGAACCTCAGCAGTGGGAGAGTGCCTTCCTGCTGTCCTCAGGGTCCATGAGGGAAAACAGGCAGACGTCACTTAGTTCTAGGGGAAATCTGGCTTGTCTATAGTGTGGCCACTTTCAGGCTGCACTTTGGAAAGCAGTTTATTAACAATTCAGTCTCACCATAGTGGGATCAGTGAGGGATAGGGAAGGCCGTAGGCAGAAAAAGGAAGAGGGAGGGAAAAACAACAGGAAAAAAAACCAAACTCACACAACCCCTTTTTTTTTCCATGCAAAAACTCAGGTTCCTCTAGTCCAGAAAGGAAAGAAACAGAGGACCTATGGGGTCAATGATGTCCCTGAAAGCCTGACTTCCACCTAGGTAGGATTTCACTCTGAGGTTCACCCTATACCCTTTACCATGGCTGTCTATTTTACCATGAACCATTTTGATGCCATCCCAGTTCCATGAGACAGCCTAGTCCTCAATCCCTCATAGACTGATGGCCATGCTTCATACAGCAAGGGACATCAAGGCTCTGCCTCTGTGCTGGGGGTGAGGAGCCAGCAGTGCTCCAGCTGTGACTTGGACTCAAGCATCTGCACTGTGCTTGGGAGGACAGGGGACCAGGACATCTGCTGGGGGCTGGCACTGTCACTGCTGCCTCAGCCCCTGTTCCCATGAGCTGGAGCTGAAGAACCACAACCAATGTGTTCTGCCCATGGAGACTCCCAGGGCGGTCAGGGGGCTAAGCCCCATCCTGAGGGTGCTGGTGGGCCTCTGCACCCCCAAGGTCCCTGTGCACAGGTCTCTAAGGTGCAAAAGCCGCTGAGCAGCGGAGCTGAGGGTGACGAGGGACTCATGGGGCTAGGACAGGAGACAGCCCCCACCCTGCAAAGGCCGGCTGTGCCAGCCGCCCCCCATGTCTCCGCTTCATGCGAGGGAAGGATCGAGGGCAGCCAGCAATCCTGAGATAATCCCTGGTGCAGCATGAGGGGGCTGGGACGCGTCTCCTCATGTGTGCTGCGGGTAAGAAGCTGACAGCTGTCTGCTTTGATAAAGCTGAATTTCATAAAGGAGCCATCTTTCTGCAGGTTGCTGCTTTGTATATGAAAGTGTCAACACTGAGAATCCTTTGCCTTCCAGACATAAGATATACTAGGGCTCCCATGTTTGTATGCTTTTAAGAAAATGTATCTCAATGAGTAAGAGAAAGCTACAATCCACAAAAATTACTGCCCTGAATTTTGTGACCCCGTATCCTATTAAACTTAGAGGTGTACAAGAACTTCTTTTGGGGAGGGAAAGGAACACCCAAACAAACTCAGACTGCTTAGATGTGAACTGCATTTTCTTCCTTCTTCTTGATTTTGTGAAAACCTGCTTGTAATTGAGAAGAGGAATAGTTTTTTAGCTGCCCTATTTATGTTGCAAGAGTGTGACCAAGAAATCAATGCACTTAGCAGAAGAGAAAAGTACCATGTTGTAACTAGGTCATAAACACACTAGCTCTCTTTTGCCTTGAAGCCCTACTCTTCTCTTTTCTGTTTTGTGTTTCAGTACAAAAATGCATTGCTCTTTCAAAAGCTCCATTTGCAAACTTCTCCCTCATGTGAGCTTTTCATTTTCATTATAATTTCTGAGCACTGGTGCATTCGCTATTACAGAATGTGTATACTGTATGTAAAGTCCATCAGAAAACAGGAGAAACAAAGTATAAAGGCCATGTCTTGCAATATCGCTCTTGTAAACAATCCAAATAAAATATCATTCCCATGATTCATATTGAATTTTTAATCCAGGGTCAGATAACCCTTACTCATGTCATATTCCTTATTGATTTTTATTGATAAATGTGAAAGGTCTTTTAAAGGGCTGGACACAAATGTTTAAATGATGCAAGCTAAGATAATATGGATGAGGACAAAGACAACTTGACCTGCAACAGAGCAAGCCACCTACCAATTCTCCCAATTTTTCTTTCTCCCAAGGGGTTTTGCAGCCCTGGTGCAAGGCAGTAGGTGGGTCTCAGTTCAGATCACTGTGACTTGGTCTCTTCTCCCCGGTAACTAGCGATAGGTCTCAAGTTGCACCAGGGAAGGTTCAGGCTGGGCATTAGGAAGAACTTCCTCACTGTAAGAGCTGTTGGGCATTGGAACGGGCTCCCAAGGGAGGTGGTGGACTCACTATCCCTGGAGGCATTCAAAAAACGTTTAGATGTGGCAATTCGAGGCATGGTTTAGCGGGCATGGTGGCGTTGGGTATATGGTTGGACTTGATGATCTTTGAGGTCTCTTCCAACCATAATGATTCTATGAGTCTATGATTCTACTGTTCCCACCCAGCCCCACCATAACCATTCCCAGCTGTGTAGCTGCTGTTACTGGAGGTAATGCGTGGCCCAATGAAACTGTCCATGGGCAGTGAGATAGGCAAACAAAAATATTCAGTTATTCCACATGTTTTGATTATTCCGGTAATCTCAAGCAAGGAGGGTGGTAAATAGCGTGATAATTAAATTCTCAGAAGGTAGTAAGTCTGGGACTTACTAAGAGGACTGCTGTGGTCTCAAAATGCTGCAGCAGCGAGATCAGAGATTAGATAGTACTTCCAGAATGTAACAAAATGAAATTCAGTTTCACAACAGGAATACTAATGTATCTGAGCAAAAGTAATTACAAACAAGGATAGTCAGTGCAAGGGGAGACCTATGTTTTTCAGCAGTAATGACAAAGGAGAAGTTAAAGTTAATGGGTAGCTAATCAGGTATGAATGTCTACTGTGAGACATCAGCAACAAGGCTGCAGTTGAAATGAGAAATCATTGCTCCTTTGCCCACGTAAACTCTTAGTAATTCCAACTTTCCTTGGGCACATGGCTTGGATGACAGGAACAGCACCTTGGGTAGAGTTACAGGGGATGCTGCAGTTCTTCACAGCAAGAGCCTGACCACTGCCAAAGGCAGGGTTTATGGGTAGGCAGGGAGGAGGAGGAGGAGGAGAAAGTCGCTATTTCCTAGCAAAATGTTCAAGGCAGGGTGAGCAGCCCAGCAGATGGCACACGGGTATCTGGAAGTCAGCAAGCCTGTGGAGAGACCTGTTGGTGCTGGGGGAGATGGAGGGGATGGGTGAGGGCAGGCCATGAAAGGGAGGAGAAAGGGGAAAGACGTCGTGGTTCTGACTGTTAGTCCTGATGGCACGTTGTTGTGCTGTGGCTTTTTTTGGTTTATTCTAAAGGATGAAGAGTAATGATGAAAAATACAGAATTGCTTGGCTCAAGACGTTTTCTTAACCCAAGTTGCAAACTCTAAAGGGGAAAGCCTTCTTTCTCCAATTTTGATGGAGAATGCTTTTCTGCATAAAAATTCCTAGGTATGGAAAGAAGCAGACACATGTACATGCATGTTGTTCGTGCCGTTTATGATTAAGGGCAGGCAAGCTGTTCTTATTTTCACAGTGGAGGCCATAAATGACAGTCCTGCAGTTCAGTGAAGGAAATGGTGTTTTAAAGTTTCATGTGGGAAAGATCTGTGGTATTTTGATACACTCTTCCCTTAAAACCTACTCTTTTTTTAAAGGGAAAACTATTTATTGTTGCCAAATTCATTATACCTGACAGAAATTTGTGTAAACCTGTACTAAATTTTTTCTCCTGGTTTATGCCATTAATGGAAAAATTCCACTAAAGAGATGAAGTAAATTTTGTGGCTAAAAGTGATGAAGAAAGTAAATTCACACCTGATCTAATTCAAACAGTACCACAATTAGAAAATGTTTAAATATGGATTGTTTTGAAAGAACTGTATTGTCTACAGTACTGCTCATGTTGTCCTTGCACTGCAGCGTTTTTTTATGATACAAGTGCTGTTTCCTATCTCAAGCATTGAGCGATCGTCTGTCGGATCACGCAGCCTCTCCTCAGCTGGTAGTGCCTCCGTCAGATCTACAAAACTAGTGGCACAAGGTGGGGGCAGGTAAAATTCCTGCTTGGCCACCTTTACACCCCGAGTCTGAATGTCCATTTATTCATTCACAGCTACTCACTCGCAGCTGGGCTGACTGGAACGGATTCATACCATTGGGACCAGTAACAAGAGGCCACTCTATACTTAAAATCAGAATAAAAAGAAGAGATTTACTTGTTTTCTGAAGCTGCGTCATTGAATTGAGTTATGTCTCTAAGCTTTTCCCCACAAACCTGAGAACTAGAAACCTGCCCCTTTTACACCAGAGGCCTCCAGGGGCTGTGGCTTCAATGAAACACTGCAGAGCTGTGTCACACCTTACCTAAAAGACTGGCTGGATGCACCTCACCTAAGTCTAAGCTTGAGTGTGATCATATTCATGACATTTTCTTGGCCCATGTTTTCCTCTGACTAGGCAAAATGAGACTTTTTACTAATAAACCATGTTTTGTTGTCTGTCTAAAAACCCAAGTGATGCACAGCCTCCAAAGGTGAGCGGTTCTGATACACAGGCTTACTCTCACCACCTGAAAGGGCTTTCAGCCTTCCTTTGTAGTTGCAAACCAAGCAAGGGGAGATAGAGGTACCAAGGGCAGGTGGAAGGGGAAAGATGGATCTCACACATATGCAGCCTAGAAGCAATATTTTTAAAAAAAAATCAATAAGACACACAACTTTTAAAACTGTGGTTAAAGTGGAGAAAGGCCTTTTACAAGTGATATACAATGTTTTGCTGGATGCTAGAGATAGAAGCTAGAAGGAGAAAGAAAATAAAGCTTGTATAATAGAAAGCAACATATGTATTCCACACAAAGAAGGTATCTGGGGGAAGGAAGGGGAATCACCCTGATAAAAACAAAGCAGAGTTACAAGAGTTGCCTGTGAGTAGGAAAGGAAAGATCCCAATCCTAAATGGGTATCCTGGTGTGCTCAGCATCTAACCTTTGCCTTCCACAGATTTTATATGGAAACACACTAGATCTGTCTCTCCGGGATTTCAGACTAGAAAGCAGCTCTGAGTCAGGGTGATATTATCTAATTTTCACGTTCCGCTGCTGAAGAGTGCGCAGAGGTGTATGAACGTCACCTCCATCCCTCTGGCTCTGTTCTCACCCCTGTCTCAGCACACTGAGCTTGTGGTGCAAAGCTGCAGCCCAGGGTCCCTCTGCATCGGCTTCTTTCAACTGTTAGGGAAGGGAAAAAGGAGACTCGAGTTTGGCTGACTGACACTAACCTGCAGATGCTTAAGGAAAGGAGGTTTCTGAGGTTATACTCAGCGGCTGTGCACGCATGCACGCTCCCACGTGTACCACTCTCTTCCTCCATTTGAATCCACCAGTTGGCTTCATACAGATCTGACTTTTCAAAGAGGCCAAGTTCCCGTAACTTGTTAATGAGTGCAATAACGGAGAGGAGGAAGCAGTGGCCCTTTGGAAGGAAAGGTTGAAGTCCCTCACATACTCATGTCTCAAACCCTTACTGGCCAAACAATGTGCACAGGAAGAAAACTGTAGCAGCAGTGCAGCAGAAGATGGAGCCTATGGAGCCTCTGGACCCCACTGGACACTAGAGAAGCCACTCCAGCTGTACAGCTCCATCAGGAACATTTCATTGTAGTTCCACCTCATGCAGCTCAACCTGTTTTCCTCTACAGAAGAAGAAAGGGACCAGAACATGCTTGGGTCATGTTGCTCTTTTGCAATGTCCTTTCTTACCTGGAAGCAGCTTGGCAGGATCCAGATGTCTCTGGAGGACTGTCCTGGCACGATAGCCTCCCACTAAGGGACTGGTAAGGGAGCACTGCAGCATCACATTCACACTTGTGCACTGGCCAAATGCAGTGAGTTTTATGTTCTCCACAGGTTTCACTCATGCTATCTAACCACTTTAAATAATTGCCCCCAGCTGGAATTACAGCTTGTTCCCCTGATTTTTACTTCTTTTTGGACACACCCTTTCCCCCATGTTTGCAGGTGCCTTCATTTTAAATCTTCCAAACTCAGAAAAAGTAGAGCCACAGTTTCTATAGCAACTTTAGCTCTAATTCTTATTTGCATTACAATAAATTTAATAATTTGATGTTCATGAGGCCATACTAGCTGAACTCAGCATGAAGACCCTATTGGTCTGTTGAAGTCCAAGTCCTTGCCCAGATATCTAGAGATAGGGATATGACACATACATATGTTGTTCTTTTCTTTCCAAGGGAGAGAAATTACTGGGTGAGTCAGGAATGAGATTGGTTCAATGTTCAAATAATTATAGCTGAAAGGTATGTTTTGTATGGTTACTGATGCTTTTTAATCACTGAGGAGGAAAAGGAAGTTATTTAAATCCTTAATTGCTGAGGAAGTCTCTGGAAAGAAAACAGATACTTCTATTAGATAATTGGGTTTGTTGGTATACTAAGGTTTTTGGAATTTTATTGGAGCTGGTAACTGCCTAATTCAGTCTCGTACAACAGCCATATATTATATAACAGTCTCATATAAGAGTCATATATATATATATAAACTCATAAATTTAGTCTCATATAGCAGTCGTATATAAATACTCATATACTCAGTCTCATATAGCAGTCAGCATGTGTCAGTTTGAGAGTTTAAGATTAAAAAAAAGATTAAAATGCAGTCTTTTCATTTAACTGCATATCCAGCCGACATATCAATAATTGTCTCCATTTCAAAAGTATGGACTGGCTGAGATGAAAAATATGTGTGTTTGGAGACAGACTTCTAAGCTTATAGTCAGACACGTCCAAAGAGATCTCTTTTTCAAAACACTTATGGCATTTTAGCAACCAAGCTGATGCTATTTGCTTCATTTGAGCTGATAGGTATTTAGTGCTTTAGGAAATTAAGCAGTTATTTGAGTGCCTAGCAGGGAATAAATGGCATAATGTTAGACAACTGCTTGTACCTTGGTTTGAATCTTGTTCTGAACATAGGAGGGGATATTAAAATAAACTTGTAGCTTGCCAGGAAAATTATTTTAATGAGGACTTGTAAATTCAGGAACTATGTATGTCTTTCTGAAAACAAAAATATTTCTGTGTTTATTAAAAAAAACTCACTCTACCATATATCCTACAGGCACACAAATCCTTATGTCTTGGAGAGCATCTTTGGCTGTAGAGATGAAATGGGATCATAGCAAAGTGCAGTTGCCTAAGAATAATGTAGCTGTTACTTGCAATGACTTTCTTACTGGTTGGTTGGTGGGTGTGCAGAAAGTGGCAGACATCAGGGGTTCCACAACAGAAAACTGATTTGCTTGACAGTGGGGTTTGTATCCCTGACACTCTGCTCCTGGCTTGGTCTGTTGAAATGCTACGGCAGCCTGTGCGTTCGGTTTGCCAGGAAGGTAGGCAAACTAGCCTGGCTGTCAGTCATGGCAGCACTAAACCCCTGGCCATAACTATCATTTCAGTTCCAAGGGTGGATTTTAACCCATTCAACGTTCACCTGGTTTAATAGGTTGTCATGAAAATGATGGCTGCTAAATACACGGTAAACAAAGCAGATGGTGCTGGAGGGTGTTTGAAAGATGGGATGTTCGTATCACTCATCTACTGTCATTTCAGTGGCCTGAAGTGTTCAGAGACATCGTTACATAATGCTTTCTGCAACGTGTCTAGAAATCTACAGTTTTGTCAGCCGTGGTGGTTGGTAGTGAATCATGGCTGCTGAGGAAGGCTGAGGAATGGCTGAATGGTTGGTTTAATTCTTGCCATTTTGGTCAGCTGCCACAGATGCTCCTCTCTGAACCCAACCATGACACCTCTCACAAGTTGGTTGGCTTTCTCTATTCCTTGGGCTTATCCATTGGATGCAAAAATAAAAATAAGTCTCCCCCTG